>NC_134358.1:428668154-428968154 GCF_048569485.1 Anomaloglossus baeobatrachus
TAGCATTTTTCCCCTCCCCATGTACATTTACCCATAATGACTCTACATTGTTGCAGTTCCCCTCAATGTCATCATTCAACACAGGTTTTAGGCTAGATTTAATAAATATACACACCCCACCACCTTTTTTGTCTTTCCTGTCCTTCCTAAATGTACTATAACCCTATATGTTTGTCACCCAGTCATGGCTTTCATCCAGCCAGGTTTCCGTAATGCCCACCACATCATAATCCATGGTTGACATAACAGTCTCCAATTCATTCATTTTGTTTGCAAGACTTCTTGCATTTTCCAGTAGACATTTAATACTATTAACAACTTTAATACTCCTAGCTTCCCTGTGTTCCTTGCATGTCCCATCCCCCCCTGATCCTTCATTTACCCCTACCGTCTCATAGTCTCTAACTGCTCTATCTATACCCTTTTTTTGCTCCACTACCCTCCCTCCCCCCAGATTCTAGTTTAAAAGCTCCTCCATCCGTCTGACCATTCCCCCAGCACAGCTGCACCCTCCCCATTGAGGTGCAGCCCGTCCCTATCGTAGAGCCTGTAGCCGACTGAGAAGTCGGCCCAGTTCTCGATGAACCCGAACCCTTCCTTCCTGCACAATTTCTAAGCCACGTATTTATCTCCCTAAGATCCCGCTGTCTTTCTAGTGATGCTCGTGGCACCGATAGTATTTCTGAAAATGCCACCTTGGAGGTCCTGGACTTCAGCTTCTCTCCTAGTTCCCTGTAATCATTTTTAAGGATCTTCCACCTGCCTCTAACTTTGTCATTAGTACCAATGTGCACCATGACCGCTGGGTTTTCCCCAGCCCCACCCAGCAATCTGTCTATCCAATCCGCAATATGCCGAACCCGAGCACCCAGCAGACAACACACTGTTCGGCATTCACGGTCTTGGCGACAGATGACCCTGTCTGTCCACCTAATTATAGAGTCCCCTACCATCAACATCTGTCTGGGCTTTGCTGCACCCCTATTTCCTTCCTTTCTACAGCAGTCGTTTTCCTGGTTGCTAGGATCAACGTCCTGCTGTAGTGATCCTAGTCCTGGCCCTGCATTCCTAATATCAGCCAAACAGGCATATTTACTAGGTTGTGCCAGGTCAGGACTAGGCTCCCTGACACTTTTCCCCCTACCTCTTCAAACTGTTACCCAGCTACCTACCTCTGAGTCCTGATCTTCCCCACCTCCACCCTCCTCGATATCACTGGCCCCAGCGAGAGAAAGGTCAGTGAGCTCTAAACTCCTCTCCAGGTTTGCAATGCCCCTGAGTGTTGCAAGCTGCTTATTTAGATCAGTTACCTTGGCTTCCAAATACGCAACATGCTTTTATCGAGTGCAGATATATTCACCCTCGAACGGCTGCTCAAGGCATGCATACATCTGACAAGATACACAACTGGTAGCACTGTCCATGGAGCATCTATCAAATAGGGATAAACAGTAAAGTAGAAAAACAAAGAAAGAAAAAAAAACCAATGGGAAACGTATAAGGATAAATTCAAACTATGTTCTTGTGTCAAACTATGAGATTGTGTTTAAACTATGCCACACTTATATTCAATCCCCGCACTTTGCTGCAGTACCTCGCACGCTCAGAACCTCGCTTCTTCTGGCTGGTTTATATAGATCCACAAGAACTACCAGAAGATGCCAGAATTTGTGAATTTACCGAGTAGCATGACTTACAAGATTAATAGAACAGAGGAAAAGAGAGGCAGGAATGTCAGTCATGTTAAAAAAAACTTTGATTTTCCTTTTTTTGTCTGTTCCAAATTTCAGTTAGTGGATACTGAACAATAAAAGAGCCATCAAGGTTGAGATAATGATTGTACTGCAATACAATACCAATAACCTCTGCTTAAGTGATATAGTGAAAACTACTACCAGTTAATGTGAGACTGATTTCTAAACATACTAAGGACTAGAAAGTACCAAAATTCCCTAATCCGCTGATGCCAATATTTAGTTGTGTGTATACTATTATTTTTGTTTGGTGTACACAAGGCTTGGTGGAAATCTCCCACATCCAACTCCTAATGCATGCAAATATTACTAGGACAATTCCAAAAACAAGACCCCAAAAAAGGGCCAGTTTTATCAAAGCGATGTTCAAATATATACATATGGGTGCGTTTTTTGTTTTCTTTAGAGACTCGATTTAATGAGACAAGATAATGATCTGTCCTCGGATGTATTACAAATCGGTACCGCCGTTGCCGCAAGCAGCCTGATGTGCTTCCTGTGACACCCGGGTGCCGGCCTCCATTTTTAGCCGTGCCTCGGGTCGTCCAGCTGGCTGCTCATTCCTCTGTGCCTAAGTGTGGAGAGGCGGGTTGTACGCATGCGTGTGCCGATTTACCCCAGTCTGAACCTAAGTCCAGTGTTTCGCGGACTTAGGCTTGTTTAGTGCGAAAAGCCTCTTTGGCCAGGTGCTTGGCCTTCGTGCTGTATCTAAGTCCTGTGTTTTTCCAACTGAGCATGCTCAGTCTGTTAGTTCCATTCCTAAGGCTAAAGGGGGCTTTACACGCTACGACATCGCTAATGCGAACTCGTTGGGGTCACGGAATTGGTGACGCACATCCGGCCGCATTAGCGATGCCGTTGCGTGTGACACCTATGAGCGATTTTGCATCATTGCAAAAACGTGCAAAATCGCTCATCGGTGACATGGGGGTCCATTCTCAAAAATCGTTACTGCAGCAGTAACGAGGTTGTTCCTCGTTCCTGCAGCAGCACGCATCGCTCCGTTTGACACCGCAGGAACGAGGAACCTCTCCTTACCTGCCTCCCGGCCGCTATGCGGAAGGAAGGAGGTGGGCGGGATGTTACGTCCCGCTCATCTCCGCCCCTCCACTTCTATTGGGCGGCGGTTCAGTGACACAGCTGTGACATCGCTGTGACGCTAAACGAACCGCCCCCTTAGAAAGGAGGCGGTTCGCCGGTCACAGCGACGTCGCCGGGCAGGTAAGTAGTGTGACGGGTCTGGGCGATGTTGTACGGCACGGGCAGCGATTTGCCCGTGTCGCACAACAGATGGGGGCGGGTACCCATGCTAGCGATATCGGTACCGATATCACAGCGTGTAAAGCGGCCTCAAGTCTTCAGTTGAGGCTACTGAGCATGCTCACATACTTTGTGCAGTATCTGAGGCTAAGTCTGGTGAGGACTTTACTGGGCATGTCTGTGAGGTGGCAGGACATGATAGGCTGGATAGAGTCAGGTGTCCTGATGATGTGGCCAGTCTGGACTGGCTCATGGAAGCCCGCCCCTGTGACCTGGCACACCACCATTGGTCTTCTGACGATGATTGGTAGGGTGTTTGAGGCTGTGCTGTGGTTGTGTCATCAGTGATGTGGCACTTCCGGATAAAACGCTGGTGACGTCATTGATGATGTGGCACTCTGCCATTGGTCCCTGTAGGTGCCATCTTGGATTGGCACTGTATTTGGGGCGGACCTTAGTTGTTAAAAGGTCCTGGAGAGCACACTCCGGTGTGCAGTCATCACATTTCAGCTCTGAGAGTCTTATCAGAGCAGTGAAGCCACATCTCAGCCTTAGCGCCATTGTTATACTAGAAGCGGTAGGCAGGGTTATGCGTCCGGTGCCCGCCATGCCAAGATCATGTGATGAGGCACGTTTGGGCTAGTCATCCCGCTTCCCCTCCTCCTCTGCAGCAGCTCAGTGATGTTAACTGGGCTGCGCCTACTGTCCCAGTGTGCCTCCTATGTACATGGACAGTTTTCCCTAAGTACTCCCTGTGCTGTGAACAGGAGAGGTCCTGGTTTCGGTGTGTGGGCCCTGTGGTGTTAACAGGGCTCACGATTGTCCTGATCTGAGTGACCTATAATTCGGGCCAGATTTTATTTCATTACCGAGCCACCTAGCTCTGTCTTATTTGCCTGACCTTTGGGTTTCCAGCAACAGTTCACCATCACTGCACGATGGACCGGCGATTGGGATATTTGCTACCTTCATCTTAATCCGCCAGTCCCCCCATAACAGGATGATAGTCTCAGGTGTCTCTTTGAGGTTGGAAAAAAGAATGTATCTTAAATTTCTTGCCTAAAAGCTCAGCAGGTAGGGGTGGCTTAGAAGCTAAGTTTGCTCCCCATGCACTACATGCCGGCTATGATACACAGCTGGCATTTGTCTTTAACAGCAGTGGCTAAAGCTGTTTCAAGTTCCAAATGCTGCTGTTAACCATTTAGATGGTGTTAATTTCTGACAATTAAATAGAGCATTGGCTCCCATCAGCCCCCTATGACGCAATATGGGGATATTGGTTGTCATTGCTATTTTGTTTCTCCTGTAAAGGCTACTTTACACGCTGCGATATCGGTCCCGATATCGCTAGCGTGGGCCGCCCGCCCTCATCGGTTGTGCAACACGGGCAGCGATTTGCCCGTGTTGCACAACATCGCCCAGACCTGTCACACATACTTACCTGCCCGGCAACGTCGCTGTGACCGGCGAACCGCCTCCTTTCTAAGGGGGCGGTTTGTTCAGCATCACAGCGACGTCACAGCTGCGTCACTGAACCGCCGCCCAATAGAAGCGGAGGGGTGGAGATGAGCGGGACGTAACATCCCGCCCACCTCCTTCCCTTCGCATAGCGGCCGGGAGGCAGGTAGGTGAGCTTCCTCATTCCTGCGGCGTCACACGGAGCAATGTGTGCTGCCGCAGGAGCGACGAACAACTTCATTACTGCTGCAGTAACGATAATCGAGAATGGACCCCCATGTCACCGATGAGCGATTTTGCACGTTTTTGCGACGATGCAAAATCGCTCATCGGTGTCACACGCAATAACATCGAACATCGCTAATGCGGCCGGATGTGCGTCACCAATTCCGTGACCCCAACGACTCCGCATTAGCGATGTCGTAGTGTGTAAAGCCCCCTTTAGACTCAGCCAGAGACTGAACTTTAGAGAAAACTGTGACTTGTCTGTGGTATTTCAGAGTACAGTATAAGTGCTCAGTCAATTGCAGGTTCAAGTCCCCAGGTCACAGACGTCTCCATCCAATGTCACTGATCTTAAGCTATTTTGCAAAGAATGATCAAACATTTCAGCCGTGAGATGTTTAAAGTTTGTAGAGACATAGCCCAAAAGATTTGCAGCAAAATTTGAAGAAAAAGATGTTCATAGAAAGTACTGACTAAGGAGGGATGTATACAAGTGCACGTCACAATTTTCAGATTTATAGTTTTAAAACATTTAGAAAACCATGTAACATTTCCTTTACAGTTCACAAATACTTGCTACTTAGTGTTGTTATATAACATAAAATTACAATAAAAGATATTTAAGTTGTCTGGTGTAACATGAAAAAATGTGTAAGTTCACGGGCTATGAATACTTTTCAACGCACTGAGGTTTCGTTGCATCTGAAAAAGTCTGTTCTGTCAAAACTATCACAATGTAAAATTAGTTACCGTATTTTTCACTTTATAAGACGCACTTTTTCTTCCCAAAAATTTGGAAGGAAAATGGGGGGTGCGTCTTATAATCCGAATACAGCGGTACCTGGGGGTCCTGACTGTGCGGCGATCGGGTGCCTGTTGCTGCATGCAAGCGGCCGGGTACCTGTGGTTGCGTGCGGTGGCAGCCGGGTACCCGTGGCTGTGTGCCGGCGGCAGCCGGGTGCTGTGTGCCGGCAGCAGTCGGGTGCCCGTGCGGGCGGCAGGCGGCTGCCGCCCTCACACAGGCACCCGGCTGCCGCCCGCACGCATGCACAGGTACCCTGCCGCTTGCACGCAGGGTGGGCAGGCAGCCTGCTGGCTGCAACTCTGTGCGTGCGGGGCGGGCGGCTGTGCAGCAAGTTCCCAGTTTGTCCGCGGACCCACTTTCAAATGATGGCGCCGATGAGAGCTCCATCTGCGCACGCGCTGCTCCGGGAGTCAGCGCGTGCGCAGATGGAGCCCTGGGATGGGAGCTCCATCTGCGCATGCGCCGCTCTGGGTGCCATCACTTGAATCGGGACCGCGGACACACTGGGAAAACACCGCATCGGTTTGCTCCACCACTGAGCCTCCGCCGCCGCGGCTCCTGCCACCACAGACGCCACCGCGCCTGCCAGCACAACCTCCACCTCCTGTGACCCCGCTTCACCACCACTGCTGCCCCCCTCTGGTAAGAGAACACCGGAGTATAAGACGGACCCTATTTTTCCTTTTTTTACCTTTTTTTTTATGTCTGCCATTAAAAATACGGTAACCTGTATGGTAAATGCTGTAAAGAGGAAAAATTTACTAAAATGCCAGAATTACATTTTTAGTTACAACCTAAAAATGCATCAAAGGGAACATGTCACCAGAATTGGCCCCTATAAGCTGTGGCCACCACCAGTGAGCTTTTATATACAGCATTCCAGAATACTGTATATAAGAGCCCAGGCTGGCTGTATAACGTAAAACACACATTTATAATACTCACCTAGGAGGCGGTCCCGTCTGATGGGTGTCGCAGCTCTCCAGTCCGGCAACTCCTCCATCTTCTGGAATCTCCGTCCTCCTGCCAAGCCCTGTGCATGACGCATCCGGTGTCATTCACAGAGAGGGCTCCATTCTGCTCCTGCACATGCACACGTCTCCCTGCTCTGTTGAGGGCAAAGCAAAGTACTTTAATGCTCAGGCGCGATAAAAGGTCAAACACTACCCGCGCATGCACACTACAGTAGTTTGATCTGCAGGAGCGCAATGGAGGCCTCACTGTGAATAACGCCGGATGCGTCATGCATGGCGCTGGGCAGAAGGACAAAGATCGCAGAAGATGGAGGAAGCACTGGACCGGAGAACAGTGACACCTATCGGACCAATCCGTCCCCTCAGGTGAGTATTATAAAAGTGTTTTTACATTATACAGAGCGGTCTGCGCACTTATACACAGTACTCTAGCATGCTGGCGGTAGCCGCAGCTTATAGGGGCCAAATCTGGTGACCTGTTCCCTTTAAAAATGTCATATGTTCCCCAAATGTGTATAAATTAAACTGGCATGGGAAAAAACCCTTACCCAGCTACATGATTGAGAAAATCACCACAGAATAAACAAGCTCTCACTAAGCTATATCAAAGGAAAAACAAACTGTTATGAGTCTCAGAAAATAGGCAGAAAACTATTTTCTTTTTACAAACTTCTGAAATTTTTTCACTATTAAAGTAAAATAAAATCCAGACATGTTGGATATTGCCAAAAACGGAGAATCGGGTTTACAAGTCATTTTTACCATAAAATAAATACTGTACATTCAAATACTTTGGGGGAATTACGTTTATTCACTCCAGGTTTATATTGAATAGTGGGGAAGGTTGCCATTTCAATTACCTCAGGTGGCAGAAAAGCTAGAATTGGTCCTGACTAGAGATGAGCATGCACTAACATGCTCAGATGCCCGGTACTTGAAACGAGCAGGTCAGACGCTCAGATGGACGCGACTCGAGTACCCAAGTATAATGAAAGTTAATTAAAATCTCAAGATCTTCCGAAAAAATGCTCAAGTTTCCATTCGCCTTCATTAGACTTGGAGCTCAAGTCGCGCCTATCTGAGTGTCTGACCTGCTCGCTTCGAGCACTGAGCAACTGAGCATTGTAGTGCTCGCTCATCACTGATCCTTCAGAATTCTGCATTGTAAATGTTTGTATGTTCAAATGATCTGTCTTTAACAAATTGTATCTTGTGCTTCAGAGCCATGCGAAAATGTTACCATAAGACAAAAAACAACAGCAATGTCACACCATGGTGTGGTCCTCTGGAGATGCTAGACAGTATGTTACAGTGACGCATACAACATCTGTATTATGTCCTGTAACCTTATCTCATCTGCCAGAAAAAAAGACAGTAACAAAGCAAACAGTTCAAGTGTGCCAGGGATATTAGTTTTATGCCAGATATATTGCAACCAGGATCTTTAGAGATATGGGCTTACTCTGATTCTCATGAGCGCTGGTTCTTGAAGAAGCATCAGCTCTGTCATAAATCACATTCATTCATCTGCACTAAACACAGTGGAACAGGAGGTGGGACACAAACTGCTGAGCTGACAGCTTCATCAGATGGAGTATTAATGCAACTGATAACTGTGAGAGACACTTAAAGAGGTTAGCCACTACATTAACAGTGATGGTTGGGGTCCAAAACCCGGCACCCCTGCTGATCAGCTGTTATTGATGCCAGTGACAGCAACAGGCGGCTGGAAATGCTCAGTACCGGAACTGCTTCATCTTCTGATAGTGGCCAAGGTTGGGTCCTGCACATCCGCCTCCCTTCAAATCAATAAGAGGCAGATGTGCAGTACCCGGTCGTGGCCATTATTAGAAGGTGAGGTAGCTTTGAAACTGAGAATTTCTGGCTGCCTACTGCTGCCGCCTGGACCAAGAGCAGCTGATCGGCGGGGTTGCCGGGTGTTGGACCCCAACCACTCAGACTTTGATGACTTATCCTAAGGATAAGCCATTAATGTTAAAGTAGTGGCTAACCTCTTTAACTGTAAAGAGCATGGGCTCGCTATACATATGTAGGGAAATAAAATGGTTAAAATTCACAAATAAATTCTACTGGATTGCCTATTAGTGACGCTTCAGATTTTCTGTGATACTATATCTGATGAAGACACCTGAGTAGTCTCAAACATTTGCTATTTTTTACCTTTTTTTTCATTAAGCTTTAAAAAGTATCAACCACTGAGGACTCTCAAATTGTATTGCTTTTCTATATGGCTAACATGGTACAAAGATATATTTCTCCTGTATTGTGTTGCCTGTAATTAATACCACTTATATCCTTAAGACAAGAATATATATGATGCTTCTGTTCCTTAAAATGTAACACTTTTATTTAAACACAGAATAAAAACACAAATACATACAGAAAGGCACAACAGGGCAGAGAAAGATAAAACAGTGACTCCCACAGATTGGGGGAGGGTGGGGGGATAAACATGTCCCTTGAGAATTACCTGTCCAATAAAATCACCCCAAGGGGATTAAGGATACAAATTTATCCATCATTCCCATTGGAAGATGAGAATTATGTTAAAAGGTAGGAGGAAGCGGTGGAAAACTGTACAAAAACCTTCCTAGAGATCATTATTGCTAAAAATAAAACATCATTATCATTTCCGGATAATGAGATAGCAGGTTTAGAGACCAACCTACGTAAGGATCTTCCTGCAGATGTGCTCAATAAATTTCTGGAAGAGGTTGAAAGAGATACCCAAAAATGGGAGAAAGAGATAAGTACAGTAAAAGCAAAAAAATATCAAAGGGACATTTCTGATTATACCAACAAAAAGATTTTCAAGTGGCAATTTGCAGCAGGCCCAATGAAAAGAAAGAGGGATAAAACAGGCTCTATATCCTCGGTTACTACAGCTAGTGAAGCAGATCAATCTGAGGAAGAATCAGCATCTGTAAGCTTGATTAATACAAGATCTGGAGGTATTAGAAAATCTGGTACTCATGTACTTCAGGCTGTGAGCGAAAGATTGGACCATTATAAGGTAATAAATCTGTCAGACCATGTATTGTCTGATGTTCAGATCCAGCTGCTTGGTAGGGGCTTGTCCTTTGCCCCTACCATGCAGCTTGATACATTCACAGCCATAAAAGACGTGCACTTATTTGCCCGAAAGTTGTTATTCAAGCGCATATTCAATCAATCTGTCGCAGGGGGGCCAACAGAGATGGAGAGGGAAGAAGAAGCACTAGAGGCGCTCGAGACATTATCAGAGGAAGCGGACGGTGCTACTATGAGTAAGTTCCCCACCCACCTCTATTCTAAATTCAAAAGATTCCCGCCCCTTAGCCTATGTCCTGCGGTGGAGATTTTTGTGAAAATGATGACCCATGACATTGAACAGCTAAATTGTAAGCCCAATCGATTTTCAAATCTGAGTATACAAGAAAGAAGGGCCCTAGAGGAGATGAAGGGATGGACAGATGTGCAGTTTAAGCCAGCTGACAAGGGTGGCAACCTTGTCATCTGGCCTAATACTCTTTATGAGAGAGAGGCCGATCGGCAGCTGAGCAACAAGACATGTTATAAAAGATTATATATGGACCCGTTACCGGGATTCCAAGATGATCTCGTTAATATCTTGGAAAAAGCTTTGAGGGAAGGTATTATTCCGAAAAAGTTATTCGACTGTCTCGTTGTGAAGCACCCGAGGATGCCAACTCTGTATTTAATACCGAAACTGCACAAAAACAGCTGCTGCCCACCCGGACGCCCAATTGTATCAGGGCTAGATGGGTTATGCGAGAGAGTTTGCCAGATGTTAGACTATTATTTTAAACCACTAGCGGCCTCCCTTCCCTCTTTCATCAGGGATACCACCGAGGCATTAAAAAGATTGGACAATATTGTGCTTGAACCTGGCACCGTCATGGTGACCACCGACGTAGAAAGTCTATATACGTCGATCAGTCACCATGACGGACTCAGGGCAGTGGCATATTTTTATATTTTTTGAATGCCAGTAACTTAGAGGGCAAGTTGGTGGAACTTTTATTGACATTGTTAGAGTTTATTTTGACTCACAATGTCTTTATTTTTAAGGGTGCCACTTACATCCAAAAGCAGGGCACTGCCATGGGGGCGGCATGCGCCCCAGCCTATGCCAACCTTTTTCTAGGGGCATGGGAAAGGAAGATATTCCTAACGGAACCAGATGTCGAGATCTATAGAGTACACAACTAGATGAGGTATATAGATGACATCTGGTTCCTGTGGGACGGCACCCCTGGCGAGCTTGCGGAATTTATTGGTAGACTTAACAAGAATTCCAATAATATATTTCTAACATATCGGTTCGGTCGGGAGATCGATTTTTTGGACTTAAAAATTAAAACTACTGATGACGGGAGGTTGACAACAGAAATATATAGGAAACCCACGGCGACCAACGCATTCTTACATGCTCAATCGTCACATCCCCCGGCGACAATTAAGAGCATTCCCACCGCACAATTTTTGAGAGCCCGTAGGATTTGTTCTTCTGAGGAAACATTCTCGGTGCAGGCAGAGGACCTAACACAGAGGTTCCTGCACCGAGGATATAGCAGAAGAACAATCAAACGTGGATATGATCAGGCAAAAAAACGCACAAGGACCTCGCTCCTGTATCCTAACTATGTACAATCTAAAAAACAAAAACAAGACGTGGTCCGTCTTATTACAACGTACAATAACCGCTGGTATGACATGGTGGATATTTTTAAGAAGCATTGGGATATTTTAAGAACAGACCCAACACTTAAACACAATATTTCCCAGTATCCATTGGTTACGGCACGTCGAGCTAGGAATATGAGGGACCATCTTGTGCGTAGCCATTATGGATCTTTACCACAGAATCAACGTAAAGTAGGTACGGTGGGTTTCTACCCGTGTGGTTTGTGTAAAGCCTGCAGCAACATGCGCAAGGCTAAAACATTTAATGGTGCTAGGGAGAGTAGAGAATACGAGATCAGGGTATTCCTGAATTGCTCTTCCAAAGCCGTGATATATCAGGTCTCCTGCCCATGTGGCCTGTACTATATAGGCATGACCACTAGGGAGCTTAAGATCCGAGTTGGGGAACATGTCAGGGACATAAAAAATTCTAAAGAAACATCTAGTAACGAAAAATTGAAGACCATCCCTCGACATTTCAAAGAGTACCATGATTCGGACTCCCGGCATCTGACCATAAAGGCTATTGATCAGATCAGAACTGATACCCGTGGTGGAGATGTTGGTAGAACCCTTGCACGACTGGAAAGTCGTTGGATTTATCGTTTGGGCACTGTGGCCCCAGGGGGCCTTAATGAGAACTTCGGCTTTGGTGCCTTCCTGTGAACATATTGACCTATATTGGCTAGACGTCGTTGTTTTTAACTGCACTATGTAATTGTATATTTTATATTGTGTAGTGCGTATATATTGGCATATTTATAATCTTTAATATGGGGAATGCAAACCTTGTTTGGCTGTTAATTAATTCTTTGCTCTTTACTTATTCTTTGAGGTTACTCCTGTGATTGATTGGACCCTGTATCCACCTTCTACCAGTGATGATTTCCCATTTATGGAGTCCCTATTCGGGATGAAGAATCCATTCCCCCCCCCTTCCTCCCTCCCCTCTTCTTCGGCTATCTACACGTGGAGAATGATGTTGGAATAAGAATAAAGCCGGCAGGAGATAGCAGTACATTGGAAAAAATCTGGCTGCTACATGTATGGCTTGTGTTCAAGTGAAGAACCCCCCCTCCCCTAATGATGGACTATTTCCATTTTAGTCCTCGTCTCCATAATATGTGGACTCTAAATTGATCATCTTCCTCTGGACTATAAGGGGAATCAGTATTATAGCGGTCAACTTACTGCATGTCGGTGCATGGCGGTTTGGGATCTACACAATTTAGATTGTGGTCTGCTAGATGTATGATCTAAGACTTAACTATGAGATCTACTTTGGAGTCTGCATAGGGGCTAGCAGACCTGCAGTAGTATTAACCATGAGTGTTGGCGTGATATGTATTTTTACTTATGTGGTGAAGGTGGGCCCTGGTATAAGAGGTTCGGCCGTGACACATACGATAGTGCATGTAGTTATTAAGAAAAGCACCTAAGGTTATAATGTAGGTAGTGGGGGCCAGGTTACGGCCCAATACTGCCTCTTCCTGCAGATTATGTAGGCCTGCGAGATGCAGTAATTTTTATACTCCATGATTTCCCATCCTTCATAGTTTCCTGTAAATAATAAAATATGATGGCATGACCTATGTAGTGGGATTCTGGCTATTGATCGATATGGCATGTACGTTTAGTGCATATATATGTATACATGCTATGCTGGTGTTTGTTGGCAACAACACAATATCACTGCCTCATTAACTTGGCCATATGAATAATAATAAATTAATATAGTCCTCAGTAAGATTGTCCTAGGGATAATTACGGTTTTCCTGTAAATTAATAAAAATTGAGTAAGATTTGGAGGACATTGGACTTTGGGTTCTGTGTGATGTGGGTGTTTTTGATCTTGGTGGTGGCCCGCATGCAGGAGCTATTCGCTGCCGCTGAGCCATCCATGTTGTGCGCGGCTGGTATCCGGCTGGAGGATTCCTCTTCCCACAGTACGGCCATCGGGTGCGGGGTGTGTGCATGCCCAGTGACTATGGCATCGCGTTGCCGTGGTTGCGGGCCTGCGTGTATCCCGCCCCCGGCCGAAACTGGGATGAGGTCACTTCCGGTTTATCCTCCGGCCGGAACTAAGTCCGCGCCGATAATAACATGGAGGGGAGGCGGCAATCATCCACCACATGTGAGTGCCTATTTGGGAGGATATTTAAGGGGCTGCAGCCACTAGAGGTATGTACCTGCCTTCTGACGAAGCCCGAGTGGAGAAACGCGTTAAGGCACGGTGGGAGTGGGAGCCGCAATCATCTGGTTCAGGTCTGTAAGACATGCTATGGAATTTTGATTCATTCTTGACTTTGGCACTATGTTGTGCTGTGGACTTTTATGTGCAGTCAGCAGGTCATTAATTGTCTGTAGGACATGCTATGGTCATTTTTCTGATACACTTTTGATTTTGCACTAGGCTGTACTGCGGACTTTATGTGTAGCCAGCAGGTCATAAGTTGTATCAATGGCAATTGGTAGAGTAGAGGTACTATAACTATAACCCTGCAGTGCATTGTTAAAGGAGTTCCTATATAGGTGTGACACAGTGAGTATACATCTTGCATACGCTGGGTGGTGTATTTTGTTTGAGGTATATATGGTTAATTAACCCCTGAGGAACCTGCAGATGCAAATTCCTTCACTCTATGTGCACCATGTAGGTTAATAGTGCTGTCAGGTTGTTACTGTAATCTCCCATATGATCTTTGGCCATAACAGATTTTTACATTCTTTACATTCTTTCACCTGATAAATAAATATATACACTAGTCCTGGATAAAAGTGACCTGTATACAGACCAGTAATTTTGATTGAGTAATTAGAGGGACCCAGCGGACCCCCCCACCCTCCCCCAATCTGTGGGAGTCACTGTTTTACCTTTCTCTGCCCTGTTGTGCCTTTCTGTATGTATTTGTGTTTTTATTCTGTGTTTAAATAAAAATGTTACATTTTAAGGAACAGAAGCATCATATATATTCTTGTCTTAAGGATATAAGTGGTATTAGTGTACAAATAAGATGTGATCCTAGGAGAAAACAAAAATGTGGTATATGTGGTTATATGTTGCCTGTAATTATAGTAACTTGGGTAGTATTTTTTTCAATAATGCTCATGGTACATAGCATCATCAACATGCGCTTTATAATAACCACACTATATTTTTTCCATAATAACATATGCATCAAAAATGAAGAAAACAAAGCACAGAAATAGCAGAGATGTTCAGGAGGTAAATTAAGGACTTGATGTTCCTTTACTGGAGATCTGTTTAGCCATTCCTGTAGATAAAGTAATCTATTCTTCACTTTCTAACTCTGAAAATAAATATTCTTCTTTAAGTCAAGGTATCAAGTTCCCTGGTGAAAATCACATTGCCTCTATGTCAGCATTAGAAAACACACAGAGAAAACAAAGCAGGCCGTCCGGTCAAGGAAATCCGATGCTAGATTGCAGTCCACATCTCTGCATCCAAACAGTATAAATACCACTAGGGATCCAGTACTGCTTTATTAAGCCTATTTACGCTTAGTTGCGACTAAAGATGTAATAGTAAAGAATGAAGAAACTTACATAAAAATATAGTTAAAGATTGAGAGATACAATTTAAAAACAGCCATTAAACTTCATGTTGGACATCGTGCAATGCATGGCAAGAACATTTTCAATTCATTACATTATACCCTATGATCCACAAAAATATTCAAGGGGAAACACATCCCCAACACCAAAAGCAAACCCCAGATCACTAATCCATCAATAGTATAATACTGGTCCATAAACTATAATTACTCAACAGATGACATGTTGCTACAGTATCTGTAAAAGGTTGACCAGCATCATTTGGGTTCGAGAAGCTACAAATAGCCCATAAAGATACTGTAAATCCTCAAGTTTTAAAGGGAAACTGAAATGTTAAGAGGCAGTTCAATCTGCAACCCAGTTGTAAAGGATAACAAGATGAAAAGCTTGATTTTGTATAAGCAGTACTAAGTTTTGGACAGGTATGGAAAAATACGCCAAAGTAAAAATGCTTTAAAAAATAGCATTGTTTAGAGTTTCCTTTTATTAATCAATTAATATTTGGTGTGACCTACCTTTGCCTTCAGTACAGCATTAATTCTTCTAGGTACCGATGCACAGTCAGGTATTTTGTAGGATTAGGATCAAGTGTATAAGGAACCAGTTCTATCAAACAGGTGGTAATGATCATTATAAGAAGGTTTGAATACAGTCATTAAATGAAGCAGAGACAGCTGGGTGAGAAACTGCTAACGTGCTGTAAAGGTGAGGTTATAGAAGAAAGTTTCATAGTCATACACTATGACAAGACTGAACAAAGCAACATGACACAAGGTAGTTATACTGCATCAGCAAGGTGTATCCCAAGCAAAGATTTTAAAGTAGACTATCATGAGTATCAAGATGTGATGTTTAAAATCTTTAGATAAAACATCAAGAAATGGGCAATACGGACTGTATAGACACAATAGTCAGCCAAGGAAATGTAGTGCAACAGATGAAAGGAAAATCATGCTTACGTTGATTTGAAATCAATAGCTGTACATCAGTGCCATCAGCTCAAAACTGATCATAACCAGTAGGAGTGTTTTGTAGTATGGCATCCCATAGAAAGCGTGACCAATCAGTGTTTGGCATATGGCTCCCTGCCTTTGGACACTTGAACAGGATGTGAGTGCAGCTCTGACTTCCTGCTCAAACGTCTGAAGGAAGGAGAAGGAAGTCGGCGATTATTGGTAGCGGGGTCCTCGTGTCATGACTGTGTCAATTAGTCCCGAAAACGCAGATTAAGACATTGCTAGAACTGCAACCGCATAGGACGGAAAACCATTTCCTCACATTGCAAGCAGTCTGCCCCACAGAGACAGAATTTATTAACAGAGTCAATAGAACTATATGGCTGGAGAAAGGAGTGTATGCCAGGACTGCCATTCCAAATCATACTACTAGAGAACCTGTTCCCATGCTTCGTTAATTAACTTTATACTCCTAATGAGCTTCCTCTGGTTTCATGCTTTATGTAAAGGGTTCACAGCCGTGTTCATTATTTATACAGCCTCATATTACGTGCCTGACTGATTTTCTTTCCATGCTGTCTAGATCTTTATGCATAGGATGGACCCTAAGGGGCCCACGGTAATAGAGGTTCTAATGTGATATGGGGTGGGGGAGGGGTGGGTTATCCTGTTGTATCAAGTACAATTTGTTTTAATTTTGTATGTAAAAAAATTTAATAAAGATAATCTGATTTAAAGAAAAGAACTGCAGCCGCACTGGAGGTGAGTATAGGCTTATTTATCTTTACAGGGGTGAACAAGGGGAATGAGAAGGGGCTGTCCAAGTAGTGGACAACCCCTTTAATAACTCAAAAACCTCAAAAGGGTTACAGATTCCTTTTAAAAGGTTTGTCTGAGACTCATTATTTTATATATATTTATACATACAGTTGAAACCAGACGTTTACATACACTAAAAGACACATCTGCATATTTTTCTCACTATCTGACATGAAAGCAAAGTAAACTTTTCCCATTTTAGGTCAATTAGGAACAAAAATTATATATATTTGCTAAATGGCAGACTATTAAGAGAGAGAATGTTTTAAGGCATTTTTACTACTTTCTGTAAAACCAAAAGCTTCATACATTTCATTAGTATTTGGTACCATAGTCCTTAAACTGTACGACTTAAGTATTACATTTTGGATCCCCTTCCACAAGTTTCTCACAATAGTTGGTACGAATTTGGACCCATTATTGAATTGATGATGCCCTACAACTTTGTAATTCACTTTTTTCTCTATCTCGTTTCGTTTTCGAGATAAAAATGCTAACTCCGTTGTTTTCCACCAGGTGGCGCTATAGGTGGTTTCATTGCGTAGCGCATGGCTACTTTACTATTCCTAGACACCACTTCTATGCCTATAGCTGCCGCCATTCTCAAGTTAATGGTGGTGGACAGGATATGGGTGGACACACTGTATAGGGAAACACTTACGGTAGGCTATGTACGCACGTTGAGTATTTGGTGCAGAAAATGTCCGCAACAAATCTGCATTTTCTGCCAGAAAAAACACACTAAAAACGAGGTGCGTTTTTGCCATGTTTTTGGCCTGCTTTTTACCATACGTTTTTGATAATAAAATCAATGGGTGAAAGGGCTGAAAAACGCAGGGATAAATGCACCAAGAATTGTCATGCTGCAGATTATTTTCTGCACCAAATCTGCAAGGAAAAAACATGCAACATGTGCAAATCACTTCAAAATTCTCTTTGACTTTTCTGGCAAAAGGCTATGTGCCCACGTTGCGTTCTGTCCCTGCAGAAATTTCTGCAGAGATTTGAACAGCACACGTCCGTAATGAAGAGCCGTTTTAATGCGCTCTGGATGCAGCCTCTCCCATAGACAGAGCGGGACCTACATCCAAAGCGCATGAAAGAAGTGACATGTTGCTCTTTAGAATGCAGCCGAAGCGCTGCGCTCTAATATGCAACGTAGGCATGGATTAGGCACAATCTTCATAGATTGTGCTGGGGACGCAGGGCGCATGCAGTTACGCTGTGGTGCAGAACGCAGCGTAACTGCATGAAAATACACTACGTGGGCACATAGCCTTAGGGGTACTTTGCACACAATGACATCGCAAGCCGATGCTTGCGATGCCGAGCACGATAGTCCCCGCCCCCGTCGCAGCAGCAATATCTTGTGATAGCAGCCGTAGCGAACATTATCGCTACGGCAGCTTCACATGGACTCACCTGCCTTGCGACGTCGATCTAGCCGGCGACCCACCTCCTTATTAAGGGGGCGGGTTGTGCGGCGTCATAGCGACGTAACACGGCAGGCGGCCAATAGAAGCGGAGGGGCAGAGATGAGCGGGACGTAAACATCCCGCCCACCTCTGTCATTCCGCATAGCCGGCATGAGCTGCAGGACGCAGGTAGGAGATGTTCCTCACTCCTGCGGCTTCACACACAGCGATGTGTGCTGCCGCAGGAACGAGGAACAACATCGCACCTGTCGCAGTCGCGTAATTATGGAATTATGGAATTCCCAGACACTACACCGATGATACGATTACGACGATTTTGCGCTCGTTAATCGTATCATCTAGGATTTACACACTACGATGTCGACGCCGGATGTGCGTCACTTTCGACATGACCCCTCCGACATCGCACCTGCGATGTCGTAGTGTGCAAAGTGCCCCTTAGGATAGACATACAGATTTGACAAAACTGCACCAAAAATGCAGAAAAAACACACTGTGTGCCTAAAGGCTACTTTACACGTTGCAATATCGGTCCCGATATCGCTAGCGTGGGTACCCGCCCCCATCTGTTGTGCGACACGGGCAAATCGCTGCCCGTGCCGCACAACATCACCCAGACCCGTCACACATACTTACCTGCCCGGCGACGTCGCTGTGACCGGCGAACCGCCTCCTTTCTAAGGGAGCGGTCCGTGCGGCGTCACAGCGCGGCCGCCCAATAGGAGGGGAGCCATTTGTTGAACGTGCCGCACATACGAGTAACCCCCGTCACACGTACTTACCCGTCCATACGACCTCGCTGTGGGCGGCGAACGTTTACTTCCTGGAGTGGGAGGGACGTTCGGCGTCACAGCGATGTCACACGGCAGCCGGCCAATAGAAGCAGAGGGGCGGAGTTAAGCGGGACGTAAACATCCCGCCCACCTCCTTCCTTCCGCATTGTGGGCCGGGAGCCGCAGGACGTAGGTAAGATCTGTTGATCGTTCTTGGGGTGTCACACACTGCGATGTGTGCTACCCCGGGTACGATGAACAATCTAACGTGCAATTCTAGTGACAGGTACGATGTGTATGCGATGAACGTTTTAACGTTCAATCGCAATCGCACGTACCTGTCACACACTGCAATGTACTTACAATGCCGGATGTGCGTCCCTTACGACGTTATACCGCCGACAAATTGTAAGATATATTGCAGCGTGTAAAGCGGGCTTAAGTCTCATAAAACACCTGAAGCAATTTTGAAATAGTTGCACTTGATATACCATAGTACTAGTGAAAGTGGTAATCTTTGCGGCGCTGGAGAGGCAACAGCAAGACAACTCACACAACAGGAACAGTTTTGCAGGTGGTGGCCACAGACAATTGCCTTCTGTGTCATTTCTTACTATTTCTTCTTTAGTTTTGTAATTTGTTTTTGTCAATCATTATAGCGTCTCAGCCAACCAAACTGTTCTCTTGATTTGCACTGATGAGGGACCAAACCCCCAAAACATGTGTCTGCATCTGGAGGTTCTGGTTTAATTGTATATCCTGAGTCATTTGGTAAGGCTTTTTAAAGGGAACCTAACACCAGATTTTTCATGTATAAACCAAAACTACCACCTTCAGCAGCACCTATGCTGCATTCCATAAAGATGGATATTATCCCCTGACTACCCCAAATACCTTTTGAAAATCTCCGTCGCTGTATGTAAATTTTTCGATTTGATCCAATGGGTGTGCTTGCTGTGACTCCTGTCCGTCCTCTCCATGCTGACAGTTGTCATGTTATGCTTGACATGGATGACGCCGGGTGAACTCTCGCACCTGCGCAAAGCCATCTACAGCTGCAGGCAGAGCCTAATAAGTAAGTGCAAAACGGCAAGGTCTCTGTGTAGGTGCTATAGTTCACCCAGCAATGTGTATGACGTCTTCTGCATCATATACAGTACATACCCAGGCAAACTCTCGCGCTTGGGCAGAGACCTCGCAGTTTCGCACATGCGCCCTTACATATTAGGTAGGGCAAAGCAAAGTGCACCTACGTGAGCTGGAGATAGCTCTGCGCAACCGTGAGATTTCACCCGGCTATGTGGATGACGCAGGACGAGTCTTCCACGTCAGTCATACACAGGAGGACGGCTATCAGCGCGGAGAAAAGGGACAGGAGCCACAGCAAACGCCCATTGGACTGAATAAAAAAAAAATGTATAGGGTGAGGGAAATTTTCAAAAAGTATTTGGGGTGTATACAGGGGAAGCCATGGGATAATAGGCACCTTTATGAAATGCAGCACAGGCGCCTCTGAAGCTGGTAGTTTTGGTTTATACATGAAAAATCTGGTGACAGTCAATACTGACTTTTAGAACTGAATATTCCAGTGAGTGTAACTGGAATCCCGGCTCTACTTCTCTGTGAAGCGGCTACTTGTTATACAGACAGCATGAGGCCGTATCCTTAGTTCATTCAGGTTGTATAAGTAATCCAGCTACTCCAGTGTAGGATATACACATGAAGGTTTGCTGTGTCTCCCAGTACACTCTCAAGGGCATGGGCCAGATACCAGGATACGGGCCATTACACTTGGAGAGTCGGACAAGGCCACAGAAGGTCATCAGCCCAGAAGCAAGACCGGTATCTGGTCTTTTATGCAAGGGGGAAAATGAGAAATAATGCCGGTGACCTCCAGTGAATTACTGGTGACCATATTTCTAACCAAACTCCATGTTATCATGAAACACACTGCTACAATATTGCAATATGGTGGCTCAATGCTAGACAAGCTGAAAATCACATTTCTACTACTAGGTAGAAACCCAAACTTAGCAAAGACATATTGTGACAGCGTACCGTGAATCCATGTTTTTCATGACACACTATCAGTACATCTCAAGGTAGCATAAACCAAGATACAAAGGTATAAGGAATTCCAAATCTGTATATTTTTTATATATCTATATTTATATGGGGAAGGATGTCAGTAAGTGTGCAGAACAAACTGATGGACTCTTATGCCCCAAATGAGTAATGTGAAATTAATAAATAACCATAATAGCTATTATAAATATATTTTTCACAAATTTAAATCAGTCTGCTCAGCTCTTCCTCCCCGACACATGCAGCCCACTGATTGAACAGCATTTTCAGTTAGACAGTTTCCCGTTAAGTTCTCAATTGACATATTATGACAAAGAATTCAGAATAGAGCAAAGTAAAATAAACTGTAGAGAACAGGCCTAAATAGACAGATGTGCAGTACATTAATATTAGCTATTTTTTTACAGTGTTAATAACAGATTTATATTTTTACAATTGTTGATATTACACATTTTGTCTATCACTAAATGGTTTGCGCTCGGCTTCTCTGCTTCTCGGGGGGTGGCACCTCTTGAACGGCTGACAGTTTAGGGTGCTTTACACGCTGCGACATCACTAACGATATATCGTCGGGGTCACGGTGTTTGTGACGCACATCTGGTGTCGTTAGCGACATCCCAGCGTGTAACACCTGCGAGCGACCTTATACGATCGCAAAAGAGGCAAAAATCGTTGGTCTGTGACACGTCGTTCATTTACCAAAAATCATTGTCTGGTCAGTAGCGAGGTTGTTTGTCGTTCCTGCGGCAGCAGACATCGCTACGTGTGACACCGCAGGAACGACGAACATCACCTTACCTGCGTCCACCGGCAATGAGGAAGGGAGGAGGTGGGAGGGATATTCCGCCCGCTCATCTCCGCCCCTCCGCTTCTATTGGGCGGCTGCTTAGTGACGCCGCAGTGACGTTGCTATGATGCCGAACGCACCTCCCCCTTGAAGGAGGGATTGTTCGGTGGTCACAGCGTCGTCGCTGAAAAGGTATGTGCGTGTGACAGCACGGACGACAAGGGCGGGTGCTATTGCGCACGACATCGCTAGCTATCGCTAGCGATGTCGCAGCGTGTAAAGCACCCTTTTGTCCATATAGTATGGTTGTGGTGCTACCTAAACTGTGTGTTCTTCAATGTTGTAAAAAAGAGGCAGCTTTCCCTCTACAATTTTGGAGGAGCATAGAGTTACTGAGGCTGAGTGGATCTAGTGATCTGACCAACATCAGAGCAGTGCTTACAAGCTCTAGAACAAAGAGCTTGTACGCTCTGTGCGCTTTCGCTAAGAGATTTGCCACTGCTGGCCCTGCAGAGAAGGCTAGTAACCTAGGCAATGAACAGTAAACTGTAAAATCTTTACATTCTTGGAAATGGAAGGAGTTATTAATAAGAGGCAAATTGTAGTTGCTTGTTTTTACTAGCACTTTGCCATATTACACATTTAAGATGATAAGACAAGACCTTTAAAGGGGTATTCCATTCTACAAGATCTTATTCCAGTATGTAGTAGGTATAATTATATTAGCAAATACCTCCAATTAGAAATGTAGTATAATTCTCCTGATATAGCCATGTCTATTCTCTCATGTGTAGGGCATTATAGTAACTTAAGTATCCATGGTTATGACCACACATATAGTGATAGTTAGTTGCTTGTGGTCATAAGCAGCTATTGTAATTCCCTGCACATGAGGTAGTGACATAGATTATCAGAACTATATTACATTTCTAATTGGAGGTATTTGCTAATATTATTATTATTACACCTACTACATATTAGGATAGGATCTTGGAGATGGGAATACCCCTTTAAGTCTACAGTTGTTCATGTTCTAATTATACAAATGTTTTCAATGCTGCAAAAAAATATGGAATGTAATCTATATATATAATTGCCTTATTCTGTCTGTCTGTCTGTCTATCTGTCTGTCTATCTGTCTGTCTGTCATGCTCCAAAATTGTGTCCTTACGGTGACACAAAGCTGATTGGCCGCTGGGCTCGCCATGGCCCCGCCCCCCCCACACGGATTGGCCGCTCGCCCAGGCTGCGCCCCCACACGGATTGGCCAGCCGCTCGCCCAGGCTCCGCCCCCCCCACAGATTGGCCTCTCGCCCCGGCACCCTGCATGCATTGGCAATTCGGCCACGCCACGCCCCGCCCCCCTCACGCAATGCACGCTAGCTCTGGCCCCGCCCCCTCCCTCCCCCCGCGCATTCCCCGAACTGACACGGCTGTCACGGAGGTGAGTACTGTACTCCCCCCCCCCGCGCATTCCCCGAACTGACACGGCTGTCACGGAGGTGAGTACTGTACTCCACCCCCCCGGCCCCCGCTCGCACGGGAGTGGTGTGGATACATTGGTAACCATGCTCGCATGGTTACAAGCGCATCAAGGTCCTGCTGCGGCGGAAGATCCACACGCACACACATAACAGCACACACACAAACATACACACACATCAGATCACACTCACTCTCACACACACCTCACACACACCTCACACACACCTCACATCGCATCCACACACTCACAGCATCCGGCGATATCGCTTGCTTCTCGGCCTCGATACTGTGCTGTTGTGACCTTCCAGGACCTGACGGAGGATCACATGGCCAGAGGCATGTGGTATCTCCGGATGTTGTGAGTGTGAGCGCGTATGTGCGATATCGTCAGTGTCTGTGTGTGTGAGTGTATGCGATCGGGTGTGTGTGAGTGGATGCGATCGGGTGTGTGTGAGTGGATGCGATCGGGTGTGTGTGAGTGGATGCGATCGGGTGTGTGTGAGTGGATGCGATCGGGTGTGTGTGAGTGGATGCGATCGGGTGTGTGTGAGTGGATGCGATCGGGTGTGTGAGTGTCGGCAGAGGAGCACGGCGTGCTGGAGGAGGCTGGGAGCAGAGAGGCTGATCATGGGGAAGGCTGGGAGGGGGAGGCTGATGCTGGGGGAGACTAGGAGGGGAAGGGTGATGCTGAAGGAGGCTGGGAGGGGGAGGCTGGGAGGAAGGAGGCTGGGAGGAGAGAGGCTGATCCTGGGGAAGGCTGGGAAGGGGAGGCTGATGCTGAGGGAGGCTGGAAGGAGAGAGGCTGATGCTGGGGGAGGCTGAAAGGAGAGAGGCTGAGGCTGGGAGGAGAGAGGCTAATGCTGGGGAAGGCTGATGCTGAGGGAGGCTGGGAGGGGAAAGCTGATGCTGGGGAAGGCTGGGAGGATGGAGGCTGGGAGGAGAGAGGCTGATCCTGGGGAAGGCTGGGAGAGGGAGGCTGATGCTGGGGGAGGCTGGAAGGAGAGAGGCTGATGCTGGGGGAGGCTGGAAAAAGAGAGACTGATGCTGGGGGAGGCTGATGCTGGGGGAGGCTGGGAGGAGAGAGGCTGATGCTGGGGAAGGCTGGGAGGAGAGAGGCTGATGCTGGGGACAGAGAGGAGAGGCTGATGCTGGGAGGAGAGAGGCTGATGCTGGGAGGAGAGAGGCTGATGCTGTGATGAGAGAGGCTGATGCTGGGAGGAGAGAGGCTGATGCTGGGGGAGGCTGGGAGGGGGAGGCTGATGCTGGGGGAGGCTGGGACGAGGGAGGCTGATGCTGGTGGAGGTTGATGCTTGGGGAGGCTGATGCTGGGGGAGGCTGGAAGGAGAGAGGCTGATACTGGTGGAGGCTGATGCTTGGGGAGGCTGATGCTGGGGGAGACTGGGAGGGGAAGGCTGATGCTGAGGGAGGCTGGGAGGGGGAGGCTGGGAGGAAGGAGGCTGGGAGGAGAGAGGCTGATCCTGGGGAAGGCTGGGAACGGGAGGCTGATGCTGAGGGAGGCTGGAAGGAGAGAGGCTGATGCTGGGGGAGGCTGGAAGGAGAGAGGCTGATGCTGGTGGAAGCTGATGCTTGGGGAGGCTGATGCTGGGGGAGACTGGGAGCGGAAGGCTGATGCTGAGGGAGGCTGGGAGGGGGAGGCTGAGAGGAAGGAGGCTGGGAGGAGAGAGGCTGATCCTGGGGAAGGCTGGGAAGGGGAGGCTGATGCTGAGGGAGGCTGGAAGGAGAGAGGCTGATGCTGGGGGAGGCTGGAAGGAGAGAGGCTGAGGCTGGGAGGAGAGAGGCTGATGCTGGGGAAGGCTGATGCTGAGGGAGGCTGGGAGGGGAAAGCTGATGCTGGGGAAGGCTGGGAGGACGGAGGCTGGGAGGAGAGAGGCTGATCCTGGGGAAGGCTGGGAGACGGAGGCTGATGCTGGAGGAGGCTGGAAGGAGAGAGGCTGATGCTGGCGAAGGCTGATGCTGGGGGAGGCTGGAAGGAGAGAGGCTGATGCTGGTGGAGGCTGATGCTTGGGGAGGCTGGGAGAGGGAGGCTGATTCTGAGGGAGGCTGGGAGGAGGGAGACTGGGAGAGGTAGGCTGATGAGGGGTGCGCAGCATGGGGGAAGGTGTACGATGGGGGGTGCGCAGCATGGGGGATGGAGCACGATGGGGGTGCACACCTCCCCCCAAAACACACACACACACCGCCACACACGCACCGCACAACACACCACACACTGGGAACCACAAACACCGCTCTACACAGACACCCACACACACAGACAACGCCGCACACACACACAACACCCAACACACAAATACCGCGGCATACATAAATATACGCACATAGCGCGCAACACACACTGCACAAAACATACCTACCCCCAAAACACACATACGCACTCCACACCCACACAAACCGCGCAACACACACAGCACCACACACAGAACGCTGCAGACACACAGCGCTCCTCAAACAATGCAACACACATACAACACCGCTCTCACACCCCCCACACCCAGACAACACCCAGGACATTTACAGCGCCCCACACAAATACTGGCAACTACACACAACAACATCTATATATATATATATATATATATAAAACACAAATCATACATTCATACATTAACTACACAATACGTAAATTCTAGAATACCCGATGCGTAGAATCGGGCCACCTTCTAGTAAACAGTATAAGTGCCCCTATAGCTGAGGCAGTGAGGCTTCACTGGTGACCCACGGATCACCGGAGCTCTGGCTGTGGCCTTTGGCTCCTGTCTTCTTTGCGTGTATTGTGCATAGTATCATTAATACCTTATCTGGATTTCCATGCATGCCTTTAGATAACTGAGTATCACAGTGATTGATATATTTTAGGTTTAAGACAGTCTAACTATCATGACTGGAGATAACATGGCAATTAAAACCAGTCTAGAGCCACTTTGCCGCACTTGCCACGTATCCAGACATTTTAGTCTCATTAAAGTGCAGCCAGACTTCCTTTACAGGAACAGTAAGAGAAATAATGAAGCCATTATCTTGTTAGACAGAAATGTGCTGCAGTACAAGGCATACCCTACCATTAGGTCAACATTTCCTCACTGCAGTCAACAGTTACATGTGAAGACTTCTTAGTGTATGTTTTCACTAAACGCCCAGTCCCTAAACTTACTGATATGTTTATTATGTGACATAAAATATGCAGTTCAGCATTAAATCAAAGGTGTAATAAAATGGCAAGAAGTTAATCCTGCCTCATATGAATGGCATCTCATCTGAGATTTGAACACTAATGCCGGCGTCACACGGTACGATATATCATGCGATATGACGTCGGGGTCACGCCGTAAGTGACGCACATCCGGCATCGTTTGATATAGCGTAGCATGTGACAGCTACGAGCGACGGTGAACGAGCAAACAAACTCACCTTATCATTGCTCGTTGACACGTCACTCATTTTCAAAAAGTCGTTTCTTCTTCTGTGCGCTGATTGTTCGTCGTTCCCGGGGCAGCGCACATTGCTC
This sequence comes from Anomaloglossus baeobatrachus, assembly GCF_048569485.1. Lineage (NCBI taxonomy): Eukaryota > Metazoa > Chordata > Amphibia > Anura > Aromobatidae > Anomaloglossus > Anomaloglossus baeobatrachus. The sequence goes on from NC_134358.1 coordinate 428,694,781, forward strand.
CGTGTGACACCCCGGGAACGATGAACACAGCTTACCTGCGTCCCGCCGGCAATGCGGAAGGAAGAAGATGGGCAAGATGTTTACGTCCCGCTCATCTCCGCTCCTCCGCTTCTATTGGCCGGCCGCTGTGTGACGTCGCTGTGACTTCATGAAGTGGATGTTTGCCGCCCACAGCGACGTCGTCCAGAAGGTAAGTGCGTGTGACAGGGGGTTAACGACTTTGTGTGACTCAAGCAACTAATTGCCCGTGACGCACAAACGACGGGGGCGGGTACGATCGCTCGTGCGATCACACGATAGATCGTACCGTGTGACGCCGGCATAAGACTGTGTGCACATAGTGCACTTTTGTTCGGCTTTTTTTTAAAGGGAACCTGTCAGGTGCAATATGCAACCAAAACCACGAGCAGTTCTGGGTGCATATTGCTAATTCCTGCCTAACCGTCCCTGTAAACACTAGCATAGATAAAGAGATCTTTAGAAAAAGTATTTATAAAGATCCTCTATGATATGCTAATGAGGCCAGGGACTAGTCGCAAGGGCATTAGTTCCTGCATTCATTCTGCCCTCTTAGCATGTTATCACGTCCACAGGGGCGAGCTAACATGCTATTCAATGCACATTACCCAGCATGATCAGTGTCTATCTATTATCTCTTTCATACAGTTATCTGTTTATCTATCTTTCATCTTTGTGTGCCGCCCCTGGCAGACCTCTGATGTCACAGCGGTGGCTCTGAATGGCGGTTTGGCCGTGCCTGGCGTGAGTAATAGGCTTTTGTAATGGGGAGTAAAAATAATATTTAAAAAGGGGAGAATGAATATAAAATTAAGAGTTTCTGATGCCAGTTGGGCTATTCAGCTTTGATATGGCTGGGCACTGCTGGATGCCGCCAGGAGTTAGGTGGTGATGTGTAGTGCCAGAGAGTTATCCTCTTGCCCCCCCAACTAGGACTTGGTCCGGGGGGATGTTTTGAGGTAGAGATGGCGCAGTAGAGAATAATTCAGCCAGAGACCGGATAGGGAGCTTTTACCTTTTTACAGTAGCTCTACAGAATGTTATAACAGCATCCAATAATGGGAGTATTTCCTGTCCTGATGAGAGTTGGTTCCTCTGCTATAGGGCTCATTCACATGACCATTCCATTTGTCCTTTTCAGTTCCTGCTTTTTTGCGGACCTATTGACAGGACCATCTTTTCAATGTCTTTTGTGTAGGATCGAATGGCACACGTAAGCACTTCCATGTGCATCTGATCCTACAAAAAAAACACATCGGGTGCCATCCGTATTGATCGTTGTGGGACCCCCTTATTGGATTGCGCCGGACCCGGATTTGATTTTTCTTTCCAATAAATTTGTGAAAGGGGGAATGTATTGGGGAGTGTTTTTTCAAATAAAAATTTGTTTGCTATCAATTTTTTTTTTATTACTAACTGGGTTGTGATGTCAGGTATCTGATAGATGCCGTGACGTCAATAACTCCAGGGCTTGATGCCAGGTGACATTACACATCTGGTATCAACCCCATATATTAACCCGATTGCCACCGCACCAGGGCATCGGGATGAGCTGGGGTAAAGCACCAGGATTGGCGCCTCTAATGGATGCGCCAGTTCTGGGGTGGCTGTGGCCTGCTATTCTTAGGCAGGGGAGGGTCCAAGATGCTGGGGAGTGGGACATTATATATGTCTTTCTCATCTATTATCTATCTATCCCTCTATCTATCCCTCTATGCATTCATTCATTTATAAATTAATTCATTCATTATTCATTCATTCATCTATCTCTCTATTTATCAGTCTATCTCTCTGCCTCTCTATCTATCTATCTCTCTATCTATCTATCTATCTATGTATCTATCTATCTGTCTATCCCTCTATCTAACCCTCTATCTATTCACGGATGACAGATGGATGACACACGGCCCATATACGGAACTGAATGGATGTCACACGCAGGCCACATGGATGCATCCGTGAGAAAAAAGGACCGTTTTTTGCAGACCGCAAAAACAGGACGGTCATGTGAATGTAGCCATATGGTGATGGTGTACTCTTCCTCTGCTACAATTTCCCTACTTGGGAATAGGTATCTTGGTATCCTGGGATTCCCAAGACAAGAACAATCTGGATTTGTTATCCCTTCTGGCGAGCAGGTGACTGGAATCCTGAAGGAAAACTCACAATTTCTTCTAGAAGTTTCCAGACTCACACAAGCTACTGTGCTCCCAGCAATTGTACTGCTCATTGTAAAAAGGCTGCAGTCTCTCAGTTTGTCACCGGCCTTGAAAGCACCCATGACCTAGGGACTGATACCCTGCCAAGTGTAGCTGGCCCTCCAGAAGTTTTTGCATTTACCTCAGTACAGGACCTCTCCTTAGTGCGCTCCTCACTTCACCTCTCACTGCAACTAACTGCCACTAACTAGTGATGTATTATGTAATAGACACTGCACTCTCTTGTTGATAGAATGAAGACAAAAAGTTTTTTTCTTTGCAAAAAAGTGATTATTTATTTGATGGCGACAAAAGATGGTGGACGTTTCGGCCCAACGGCCTTTATCATGTATAGTCGCTCCACAAGAGGGCTGTTTCAGAAGAGAAGAAAATAATGGAGCAGGATGGAAGGAGTACCACCAAGAATAGTATGACGGCCATATCCTGGGAAGGTGGCGTGCAGAAGGAAAATATCCACCCCACCAATGTCTAAAACCTCCTCCTCCACATGAGAGAAGTCTGCAGGAGCCTTTATCAGATGGTGTTTATATACATGTTCTCATACAACCACCCAAACGTCTATGTGAGCCACATGAATATATAAAGATAAAAGCTAGACATCTCTTCCATTGGAATACATGTACACAAATTCCTTCCAGCAAAAGGAAATCTAACCTGCTTCTAGACTTCATTCTCTGGAAAATCTTGTATCATAAACTATTCTTGGTGGTACTCCTTCCATCCTGCTCCATTGTTTTCTTCTCTTCTGAAACAGCCCTCTTGTGGAGCGACTATACATGATAAAGGCCATTGGGCCGAAACGTCTACCATCTTTTGTCGCCATCAAATAAATAATCACTTTTTTGCAAAGAAAAAAACTTTTTGTCTTCATTCTATCAACAAGAGAGTGCAGTGTCTATTACATAATACGTTCTGGGACTATTGACCCCACACTAGCACCTCTAATGAAACCATACTCTAGCTGAGTGCACACCAATACCCTATAACTCTACTAACTAGTGATGTGTCGGTCACAAACGATCCGACACAAGGATCCGGCTCCCTGCTGTGACTGACAGGAGCCGGATCACCAAAGTGAGCCACTAAAACCGCTAAACGGGGTTTTTTGCCGCTGAAACCACACCCACCCGCGGCTAAACCCCGCCCACTCCGCAATATAATTGGTCCCTTGAAAGTGGGCGGGGTTTAGCTGTGTGTGGGCGTGGTTTCAGCTGTGTCACTATAATCTTAAATATGTGTTCACCTGGGGTGAACACATATTTAATAAGGAGCCGAGAACGATCTGAATGAGCCGGCTCTTTTTGGTGAGCGGAGCCATGGGAACCGGATCACCAAAAAGAGCCGGACTGCACATCACTACCACTAACTGAAATGTACCTCAGCACTAAGCTGCTTCCCTTTTTCCTTTTAGGGCTCTCTCTGAAGTGTTGGTTTTACCTCACAAGAATAGCCCTAGTAAGGGAGTGAATGAAAATGTGTGTTTTATAATGAGCGGTAGAGATAACCAAATTCTCATTAAAGGGAACCAAACATCAGCATTTTCCTATATAAGGTGCAGCCAGTGCAGTACTGGCACTATCAGGAACATTGTGTACATACCATTAGTGGGCAGCTCGGGTGTTTAGGCTGTGAAATTCAACTTTATAAAAATTGAAAATTCATGCACTTTTTGATTGACGTGTGCTGCCGCAGGAACGAGGAACAACCTGCTTCCTGCAATAGCAATGATATTCGGAAAGGAACGACGTGTCAACGATCACCGATCAACGATTAGGTAAGTAATTTTGATCGTTAACGGTCGTTCCTGCGTTTCACACGCAACGAAGTCGCTAACGAGGCCGGATGTGCGTCACGAATTCCATGACCCCAACGGCATCTTGTTAGCGATGTCGTTGCGTGTAAAGCCCGCTTAAATCTTACAGGCTAGAATGGTATGGAGTACTATGTATTTCAAAGCATTATGTAAGCAATAAAATGATCACTAGTTCAAATCTCTCAGATGGGATGTAAAATAAAACTTAATAAAGCATTATGAATCACTTACAAGGAAAAAACAAAACTTACGTGATATAAAAATTGTACATATTTGGCACTGTTGCAATTATCACAAACAATACATTAAAGTTAAAATATGAGTTATGCCAAACAACACATTGTGTAAAAAAAAAACTGAAAAAGAAGAAGCCTGATTTGCTTTTTTCATCTACCACTGCACTTAGAAAGAGAATGGAAAAATCCATAATTATTACTGTATGTCCATGTTGACAGACCTGATATCTGCTCTTTTTTCTGTTAAAGAGTGGCGGATAAATCATTTAATCATTCGGCACCACCACTTCTTTCCTTGCTTCCTTCCTTTCCCATGTCTTGTTGGTTTGCTCTCTTTTTTCCTGCTTAAAATAAAGCAACTTACAGGAAGGTTTAGCTGTCATGCTCATTTGTATAGAAACATACAGCTTTCTAGGTCATGTTATTGGTGATTATAACTCATATAATCCTCCTGAAATTCCTGATTATTTTGTAATTGCACTATGTTTTTCATTATCTCATTGTGACTTGTATTTATTATAAAAATTCTATAAAAACTGAATGACCCCAAGCCCCTATCAGTTCCAATGCCATTCTCATGGTCCAAACTGTGTTTGCAGTGATGACATCATATTCATCATTTAAGTAACTATATTGGCCAAGCACTGACCTCAGCAGTTGCCTGTATGCCCAAAAGTTACTGATGAGTAAAGTTGGGCGAGCGTGCTCACCACTGCTCAATAACTGATCGAGCATCGGGGTGCTTGGGTACTAACAGAGCTAGGCTGAGTATCGCAGGTGCTTCGATGTGTTGTCTATGAAACAACCACAAAATACAGGCTTGCTTCACTGTATGCAGTGAGCAGGGAGAGCCAGTTGTAGTCTCTGAATGGCTTTCATTGGGGGTTAAAACAATGTTTTTGGATGTAGTGTGTCGAAAAAAAACAAAGAAACCCGCCCTTCCTCCCTCTGGAAATGCTCTGCTTATGGTTGGCTCTCTGGGAGTGGAGACTTAAACTGCCCAATCATTGACTTCCATTATACTCGGTATTCGAGTTGAGCCCTTTCAGAGTGTCTAGTGTAAGCAAAACCCCAACACTCAAAAGAAAAAGAGAGTTTTTTGATATGCAAAACAAATGTATTGATTAACTGCAAAAGGCGAACCCTGATAGATGCAACACCAATGTTTCGGCTTGCACCTTTCTCAAAGTTGTTGCTTAATGTGGAAATACAAGAGAACGCATGTCACATTGGACACCCGTGGCTGAGACAAGGCAGGTGCTTCACACTTTGCAGTACAAGAAATCAAGGTATAGGTGAGAGGATGATTCAGAGAAGGAGAACGCCTATATGAGATGCCCAGGGAGACTTGCAACAGCAATGTGGCAGTGGCAGCGGCGCTGGGCATCTCCTACAGGCGTTCTCCTTCTCTCCACCATCCTTCTGAATCATCCTCTCACCTATGGTGCTGCTTACATGTCCATTTGTTTACACAGATCGTGTGTGATCCACATCTGTTTTTTTATGGCAGCACAGATGACAAGGGCCAATAGAAGTCTATAGAGCCATGAAAAACACGTAGCTCATAGTCATTATGGAGCCTACGAAATAAGAGACAGGCTCAAGGATTATTATTGTCTCTAAATGTTCTTCTTATCTTCTTATCTCATATGCATGACTCTACATTTTTGTTTTGCTAAAACTTAAAGGTCATATGAGCAACTTGTAAAGTCCAGCTAGAAGCTTTTTTTTGCAATATCACATTGATCTGTAAATGGTATAAATAAACTGTACTTTGGTTAAATAAACAGAAAATTGATCATGCCCACTTGAATGCAGGTCTTTTTCTCCGAGCGCTCGATCTTGATTAGGTCTGAAGAGGCCTAATTCAGAGGACCTCACTGGTGATCCCATAAGCTGACTTGTGACAAAACAGAACAGCTACAACAAGTGTATAGCCCGTGTGCCATCCGTGTTCTGTACGAGTTTAACATTGAAAATATAGGAGAAGCTTTGTAGTTGTTGTACATGTAGTTAGCTGGGTTATGGTACTATATCTATGTAGTAAGTGTGGTTTTGCTGAGTAGACTGAGTAAGTACGATCTTGTTCCTGTATGGATACAGTAAGCTCAGTTCTGTTCCTGTAGCTATGCAGCAAGTTCAGTTATGCTCCTGTATCTCTGTAGTAAGCTCAGTTCTGATCTTGTATCTCTGTAGTAAGCTCACTTCTGCTTCCATATCTTTAGTAAGCTTAGTTCTGCACCCTTATCTCTGTAGTAACCTTGGTTCTGCTCCTATATCTCTGTAGTAAGCTCGGTTCTGGTCCCATATCTCTGTAGTAAGCTTGGTTCTGCTCCCTTATCTATGTAGTAAGCTTGGTTCTGCTCCCTTATCTGTAGTAAGCTTGAATCTGTTTTCATATGTCTTTAGTAAGCTTGGTTCTGCTCCTATATCTCTGTAGGAAGCTAGGTTTTGATCCTGTATCTCCGTAGTAAGATTGGTTCTGCTCCCTTATCTCTATAGCAAGCTTGGTTCTGCTCTCATAACTAGGTACTAAGCTCAGTTCGGCTCCTGTATCTCTTTAGTAAGCACGGTTCTGCTCCCTTATCTCTGCAGTAAGCTCGGTTCTGTTCCCATATCTCTGTAGTAAGATCTTTGCAGTTCCCATATCTATGTAGTCATCTTGGTTTAGTTGCAATATCTATGTAAGCAGTAAGCATGGTTCTGTTCCCATATATATGTATCAATCTGTTCATAAAGCCTGTTACCTCTGCTGCTTTAATGCAGCGGCCAGAGATAAACAGACCAAAGGTGGACCGCCGCAACTTGAGGGCCACTGCCTTATGATTGCCCCCAAGGCTAAAATGTGCCAGCCAGCCCCTGTCCACAGTCCAAGGCAAGTTACATACTTTGTGACACCTAACCAGTAAATTGGTAGTGCTCCCAGAGTTTCTACCACCAGTCCATAATTGAACCTTTATTGCATCTACGACACATGACAGATAAATTGATTGCAGTGAAGTGAATAATGAATGCGATGTCATCTATTCCGGTAACAGTAGAGACCATGGAAGAATCACTGACTTCAAAAGGTACGTAATGCTAATTTCTTTCAATAATAACATTCTCTATGTCCACTTTTAAAAAATTCTGGACAATCCCATTAATGTAATTGAAAATGTCACTTCTATACTATGAACAGTGAAATAGCTTTATTATGTGCCCAAAAGATTGAAAAAAATAAATCATATTGAAAAATGCCAACTTTCATTCATAAAACACAGCTTACATTACGGTCAATGCCTTATCATGTTCACAGTTTAGAAATGCTTAGTCACGTCTTCTTAAAAATATTCCTACTGGCAATTTTGGTGTTTTTTATCCATCAAGGCTTCCTTCAAAGATTTATTAAAAATACAAGAAAAAAGTTACCTGTAGTTACAATTCTTTTAAAAGGAGCACAAATCCATCAAAGCTGCTAATGGCTGAAAAATTCCCACTGGGCTGAAAATCACTGTGTTCAGTTCCATAAATAGCAGAGGAAAGACGCTTTATTGAAGAATACACACAACATCTCTGCTGGAGGAAGCACTTTACTGACAATTTCTCAGGATGAGAGTGATCTTTGAATCCACAAAGTTCGGTGCAGAAAGACTATCAGTGTTTTAGATAGTATCATCAAGTCATCCATTGCTGGGTAGCAATCGTATATATCCAACAGACTTATAAGACCCTGAGTCATTCACAAGGGATGTATACACACAGAAAGGTTACCTTTTATATACAGTCAATATAAAAAGTCCGCCTGTGTAAGCAGGTAATTAAAGGGTTGTTTTATAATTGTTTATTGAGTAACTCAGAGTTACGGTTTCTGGCAAGGTGGGCACTCTTCCTTGAGTGATAGTTCTGGTGGAAAGATTTACAGTAAGAGAATAACGATAAGGCTATGTGTACACAGTGCGTTTTTCGCAGCGTTTTTGCGCGTTTTTCGGGTGCCTTTTTGTTCAGAAGACTGCATGACTTCGCTTCCCCAGCAAAGTCTATGAGTTTTCATTTTTGCTGTCTGCACACAGCGTTTTTTTTAGCTGCGTTTTTGTGGTGCCCACAAAAACGCAGCATGTCAATTATTTTTACATTTTTCAGTGCGTTTTCAACCCATTTAGTTCAAAGACAAGTTCAAAAATGCAATGAAAAACGCAAATTGCAAATATAGCTGCGTTTTAGTGCGTTTCTATGACTAAAAACGCAGCTATAAATGCAAGGGGTGGGGTAGTACAGTGACATGTACAGGAAGAGGATTCCTTCTGTTGGTAAACACAGAAGCATGAATTCTCCCGGTACCGCCACCGCTGCTTCCACCTCCCATGCAGCTCCATGTCCGCTCCCGTGCGGAGTCATGTCCGGACGGGAGGTGGAAGCAGCTGTGAAATCAAAAGTGAACAGTAGAAAAAAAAAATGTCATACTCACCTGTCTGCAGACTCCCGGTACATGTCCGCTCCCAGCTTCTCTCTCGGTACCGCCACCCCTGCTTCGGCTATGTGCAGACTCCCGGGACACGTCCGATAGCTGCAGGACCTGGCGGTGATCAGCTGATGCGACCACCTGACAGCATCAGCTGATCGTATAAGTCTCACGGTGAGGCCGACTTTTTACAGCCCGGCCAGCTTAAACTATCAGCTGATGCCGTCAGGAGACTTCATCAGATGATTACTGCCGGGTCCTGCATCGGACGGGAGACTGCACAGAAGCACAGAAGTGAGTTTTATTTTTTTGCACTGATGCATCAGCTGATTGTATTAACGCCGTTTATACAATCAGCTGATGTGTGATGTGATTCACGTCCTTGAACCTGACACATCATCTGATCGCTTTGCCTTCCAGCAAACCGATCAGATGATATTGGATCTGGCTTGGAGGGACCCTTGACCCAGGATTACTGCGGAAGAGGGATGTTCTTTATTTCAATAAAGATGGAGTCACTAATTGTGTTGTGTTTTATTTCTAATAAAAATATTTTTTCTGTGTGTTGTTTTTTTTATCATTACTAGAAATTCATGTTGGCCATGTCTAATATAGGCGTGACACCATGAATTTCGGGCTTAGGGCCAGTTGATAATATACAGATAGCCCTAACCCCATTATTACCCAGCAAGCCACCCGGCATCAGGGCAGCTGGAAGAGTTGGAAGATGGCGCTACTATGAAAGCACCATTTCCTGGGGCGGCTGCAGACTGCAATTCGCAGCAGGGGTGCCCAGAAAGCTTGGGCACCCTTGACTGCGGATTCCAATCCCCAGCTGCCTAGTTGTACCTGGCCAGACTCAAAAATTGGGCGAATCTCACGTCATTTTTTTTTAATTATTTTATGAAATTGAAGAAATAATTAAAACGGCTTCCCTATATTTTTGGTTCCCAGCCAGGTACAAATAGGTAGCTGGGGATTTGGGGCAGCCCGTACCTGCCTACTGTAACTGGCTAGCATACAAAAATATGGCGAAGCTCACGTCACTTTTTTGGGAGCCTTGTAGTTCTGCAGCTGCTGTCTGCTCTCCTGCATACACTAGTGGATGGTGTATGCTGAGCCTTCTAGTTCTGCAGCTGCTGTCTGCTCTCCTGCATACACTAGTGGATGGAGTATGCTGAGCCTTGTAGTTCTGCTCCCCCTGCCTCTCCCTCCAGCATACAGTCCTGGATGGAGCATGCTGAGCCTTGTAGTTCTGCAGCTGCCTGCTCTCCTGCATACACTAGTGGAGAATGAAGAACATATTGAAGAAGGAAATGACATCAGACCTTTTTTTTTTTTGTTCAACAATCATTAATGGCATTGTTTACTCATAAAAAAAACGCATAAAAACGCAGTGAGAAAAAATGCAGCAGAACGCAGCAAAAAACGCACTAAATCGCAGTAAAAACGCATGCGTTTTTTGCCGTTTTTTGCTGCAGAAGCGTTTTTGTGCGTTTTTTGCGCCAAAAATGCACAAAAACGCAGCATCAAAAAAACGCAGTGTGTGAACTTAACCTAAAGCTCAAGTTCTGCTCAAACATATTCAGCTATCAGTGGTTTGTTCTGAGTCTACACTGTTATCATTATCACTGTGTTTACAAAAAGAGATAACAGGGCATTTGAACAAGCACAGAGCTCATGACACTGAGAATTGAGAGCTCTGATTAGGAGAACTGCTATGCAAGCAGCCAAGGCTGGGAGTTGGTGATTTTGCAGGATTTATTACAGCAGCTGAGAGGTAAGAAGCTAATTTTTGCATAGAAATTAATGTGCTGAAGAGAGGTGGCTGGGATGTTAGGAGTTAACTTCACTCCTGAAATGTAACTACTGCACACTTTCGGTCAGAGTTTGGGCAGGTAGGCAAGCTCCATGGAAAGTAGCGGTATACTATGAAAGATAAATGCTCTCATTGCATTGGAATGACAGCAGAAAAAAACGAAAGTCAATTGCAAACTTGCTTATTTTCATGCTGTCTAACTAATTAAAGCAAAGAATAACTAGAGAATACTCATTTAAACCACTGAGAAGACGAAAGTCACAAATTGTTGCTTTATCTAAAATGCAGCTTCTTCACCTTAAGAGACAAAAACTTTTAAGTTATAGTCTGTGATATTATAGCTATCTTTTTTTTTTTTACAAAAATGGGACTTCACTGGAATAGATATCCCTATAAACCGGACTTATGCAATGAACATAGGATTCTTGTCCCACAGTAAATGGTAATCTTTTCAATGATAAGATTTATAAACTATACAATTGTAGGGATGTGATATAGTATAAGTGTAGGGTATTCTTAATGTTCATGTGTCATTACCAGAACAATGTGTAGGCAGCGTTTTAGCAATCTGGAGGATTATCTAAAATGGAGCATTATATGAAAGTCACGTGACACAATTGTAGAAGACACATTAGTATATGTTTATATGTATATTAGTACAAGCATAAGACATTCTTATCTATATAGTCAATATGACTTTAAAGCACAAATATAAATGCATCTTGTTGACTACTTTTTTTCCTAAGCACTTATTCTCATTTAAAAACTTGCTGTTTTTCTAGAATGTATTCATAGCGTTATTACATATTTCATAGATCTGCACAAGTTGACTTAGTGGTTTGAATAAGGAAAAGCCAGGGGGGAGTCTCATATAATGATGGATTTGAATTGCATTAAAAATGGATGCCAGCTGGTACTAAAAGCTCAATAACAGCAGGAAATATGTACACTACTATAGACCACTTATTTATCAAGGAAGAAGTGACTCAGCAGCTAAATTCAAGCAGCCCCTACCAACGTAGCGATGCCCAGCTTTACAAAGTATTTTGGATCACACTCCTAACACAAACAGAACAAGGAATATAACTCTGAAAGAAGCAAATTTACTTAGACAAGGCCAAAGTGCTACAATTAATGTAAGGCTCCACAACGGAAAATAACTGTAGGAACCGGAAGGAGTAAAACCTTGCAGTGAAAGATCTTGAGGATGGAAAGAAGTAAAAAAAAATCACTGCAGACATGGAGTCAAGTAATGTATTTTAGCAAACAGGTTATTTTTTTATTTGGCATACGTTTTGCCCAGTTTAGGGAGAAGGCCAGCCACAACAAGGGTAAAACTCTATGCGTTTACATATTAGGTAGGCAGAAAGGAAGTAAAGGGGATATCCGGGACGTTTGTTATTTTTCCTCAATCAGGTGAAGACCTTACCAGCAAACTACCTGCTTATCCTGCTCTGTGACGATCTCTTCCAGCTCAGAGTGGTTATAATCTATATCGTTAGTCTGCTTGTCTGCAGCACATTTGTGTGGGTTTTCTTGTGAATCATCTTAAAAACTCGCTTCCATTTTAGACAACAGTCATGCATATCAATTTGATGCAGTGTGCGGCGTATGGTCTGAGCAGTGACACGCGAACCCCCACCCCCACCCCTTTAGCCTCTGCAGTAATGTTAGCCACACTCATAAGTCTATTTTGAAAAGATAACCTCTGGATATGACACTGAGCATGTGCTCTCAACTTTTTTTCTCTACCATGGCGAGGCCTGTTCTGAATGGAACCTGTTTTGTTCAACCGCTGTATGGTCTTCTTGACCACCATGCTGAAGCTCAGTGTCAGGGTGTTGGCAATCTTCTTATAGCCTAGGCCATCTTTATGTAAAGCAACAATTCTTTTTTTCAGATCTTCAGAGAATTCTTTGCCATGAGGAGCCATGTTGAACTTCTAATGACCAGTATGAGGGAGTGTGTGAGCGATAACACCAAATTTACCACACCTGCTCCCCATTCACACCTGGGACCTTGTAGCACTAATGAGTCACTTGATACCGGGGAAGGAAAATGGCTATTTGGGGACAATTTATTCATTTTCACTTAAGGTCTGTAATTTTATCGTAGGTACACGTCAACTGTGACAGACAGAATCCTCCCCCAAAAAAATCAGAAAATCATATTGTATGATTTTGCAGCTAAATTAATTTGCATTTTATTGCATAAAATTAATATTTGATCGCCTACAACCAGCAAGAATTCTGGCTCATACAGACCTGTTATTTTTTCTTTAAGAAGCCCTCCTACTTTGCACTCATTACCTGTACTAACTGCACCTGTTTGTATGCGTTACCTGTATAAAAGGGACAAAATTGTAGACCTTCGTAAGGCTGGGATGGGCTACAGTACAATAGGCAAACAGCTTGGTGAGAAACCAACAACTGTTGAGCAACTATTAGAAAGTGGAAGAAACACAAGAATACTCTCAATCTAACTTGGTCTCGGGCTCCATGTAAAGGGCGCTTTACACGCTACAATATATCTTACGATGTATCGGCGGGGTCACGTCGTAAGTGACGCACATCCGCAATCGTAAGTTACATTGTAGCATGTAACAGCTACGTGCGATTGGGATTGAATGGTAAAACGTTCATTGCATGCACGTCGCTCAATTCCTAAAAATTGAACGTCAGGTTGTTCATCGTACACGGGGTAGCACACATCGCAGTGTGTGACACCCCGGGAACGATGAACAGATCTTACCTACGTCCTGCGGCTCCCGCCAACAAGGCGGAAGGAAGGAGGTGGGCGGGATGTTTACGTCACGCTCATCTCCGCCCCTCCACTTATATTGGCTGGCTGCCGCGTGACGTCGATGTGATGCCGAATGTCCCTCCCACTCCAGGAAGTGGATGTTCGCCGCCCACATCGAGGTCGTATGGAAGGTAAGTATGTGTGACGGGGGGTTATTCGTTTGTGCGACACATTCAACAAATTGAACGTGCCGCACATACGATGGGGGCGGGTACGATCGCATACGATATCATATGCTGGATCATAAGGTGTAAAGCAGGCTTTAGATCTCGCCTTGTGCAGTAAGGATGATTCTGAGAAAGGTCAGGAATCAGCAAAAAATTAAATTAGGGAACTTGGTCACTAACCTGAAAAGAGCTGGGACCACAGTCTCAAATATTACAGTTAGCAACACACTACGCCATCATGGATTAAAATTCTGCAGGGCACACAGAGTCCCCCTGCTCACGCCAGCACATGTCTATTGTATCAAATACTTATTTTATGCAATGAAAGGCAAATTAATTATCTAAAATTCATACAATGTGATTTTCTAGATTTCTTTTATTCTGTCTGACATGGTTAAAGTGTGCCTATGATAAAAATTACAGACCTCTCCATTCTTTCTAGATGGGGAAAACTTGCAAAATCGTCCTTTTATCAAATATTATTTTCCCACTGCATGTATATATGATGATAATAATGATGATGAGTTGACGATAATAATATTAGTAAAAATACAACTTGAATGAGTATTAGTTTATAAATTACCCTTACATGCAATACTCTCAAAAATAGCAATAATAAATATAATAAAAATAATAATTATTCTACTGTGAACCACTTCTTATAAAAGTATCTAAACAACCATGTTAAAAAGTAAGCATTTGTGAGTGCATTTTTTATAAGAAATCCATAATACATGATTGCGTTGTAAGGTCAAATAGACCATAATGCATTGCGGGACATTTTTCAGACCTTATGAAGAATGACATTTTATATAGCTAGTCAAATATGTATGAGTATAACAAAATGTAATTGAAATCTCTAAAGACTGGTTCCTGCCAAATACAATTTTCACATAAAATACATCTAGAAGCTATGAAGACCTTTTTTTTGTTCTCTGCTGCAATAAAACTGATCTTCCTGGGGAATGAAAACAAACTCAGATTCCCCAAACTCCTTCTTGTGTCTAACTAGAGGAAATGGGCAGTACCTTCCTTTGAAGTGGAATTCTAACTCCATTAGGAAGTCGTGACCAACTTCCACTATTTGTATAAGAAGTCCAGGTCACTACAGCAGCGCCTGTATGTGATAGAAAAGCATAACCTAATAAAAATGCCAGTTTGATCAGGGGGGTCTCTTTCTAAGACCCCTCTTTCCTTCCTTTACCCAAATTTGCTTAAGCCACGCACTCTATTTTTACTAGTTCACGCACTATCCCCCACAAATTTCTGCATCCACATTCAGCTTAGACCAAATCTCTTAATTAATTTATATGTTGATTTTGCTGACTGCATAATGCAAATGATAGGTTATAATTAAGGATGATCGAATACCTCAAATATTCGGCTTCGCGAATATTTTCCGAATAGGTGTCCGATATGCAAATATTCGATGCGCAATGTAAGGGCGGCTTTGCACGTTGCGACATCGCACGTGCGATGTCGGTGGGGTCAAATCGAAAGTGACGCACATCCGGCGTCACTTTCGACATCGTACTGTGTAAATGCTAGATGATACGATGAACGAGCGCAAAAACGTCGTTATCGTATCATTGTTGCATTCACCGACATTTCCATAATGCCGGTGCCGCGACAGGTACGATGTTGTTCCTTGTTCCTGCGGCAGTACACATCGCTGTGTATGAAGCCGCAGGAGCGAGGAACATCTCCTTACCTGCCGCCGGCGGCTATGCGGAAGGAAGGAGGTGGGCGGGATGTTTACATCCTGCTCATCTCTGCCGCTATTGGCCGCCTGCCGTGTGACGTCGCTATGACGCCGCACGATCCGCCCCCTTAGGAAGGAGGCGGGTCGCCGGCCAGAGCGACAGTCGCAGGGCAGGTGAGTGCATGTGAAGCTGGCGTAGCCATAATTTTCGCTACGCCAGCTATCACACGATATCGTACCTGCGACGGGGGCGGGGACTATCGCGTGCGACATCGCAGCATCGGCTTGCGATGTCGCAACGTGCAAAGCCCACCTTAGTCTATGGAAAGCCGGAATAGTTTCGAATAGTTGTTATTCGGGTTTCTCATAGACTTATATTGCGCATCGAATATTCGTGAATAGTCGAATAGCGGCAATCAATTCGGAAAATATTCACAAAGCCAAATATTTGAGGTATTCGATCATCCCTAGTTATAACATACAATATAAATATACAATACATACTGTACCTAGGACAAAGACCACCCTGCCTAATAGAAACCATCCAGTGGCTCTCAATCTATTTAGAAGCGAAGTTACAGCAAAAAGAGTTAATGACTAAAATAAAAAAATTACTTAATATGTTGCCAAGAAAAAGACAAGAAGGACAGTATATCATGTTTGCATATCCAATGTAATGTCTAAAGCTGAACTGACTAATATTAGATTATTTAAAGGGGTTTTCCAATGAACAAAGTTAATTTTAAAGTTCCATTTAATCAATAGATCTTGGAATAATAATAATTTCCACAATTGGATGTGTTTAAAAAAATTTTCCTGTTCTCAGATAATCTTATATATGTGTTCCTGCTGTGTACTGTGTAATAGCCGTTTCTGACCATACTGGGACATGGTCTGATCATACCACATCTCATGAGCAGGGAAAACACAAAAGAGATAATACAGAGAGGACAGTATGGGATTGCATCTGATTCTTTTTGTGGGGTAAAACATTTCCTTGCCTGATTTAAAAAAATGTTTTACCTCAAAGAAAGAATTATTTGCAATCCAGTGCTGTAATGATTTTATACTCTCTTTTGCATCCTCCCTGGTCCAGGAGATGTGATATGATCAGACCATGTTCCTGCAGGGTCGGACACTGCCATTTCACAGCACATAGCAGGGACACAGATATAAGATTATCTCAGCACAGAAACATTTTTTAAACACATCCAATTGTAGTAAATATTATTATTCCAAGATCTATTGATTTAAATTATTTTTTTGTGTGGGGAAATCCCTTTAAGCCTTTTACAACCGGCCGATTTTGCGCTTTCAGGGTTTTT
Source organism: Anomaloglossus baeobatrachus (assembly GCF_048569485.1). Classification (NCBI taxonomy): domain Eukaryota; kingdom Metazoa; phylum Chordata; class Amphibia; order Anura; family Aromobatidae; genus Anomaloglossus; species Anomaloglossus baeobatrachus. The sequence goes on from NC_134358.1 coordinate 428,711,323, forward strand.
TTTTCATTCTACCCTTTATGAGCGGTCGATTTTGCGCTTTCCGGGGGGGTTTTTTTCCATTCTTCTTCTGAGACACGTAACTTTTTTTTATTTTTTCGGTCAATATGGTCATGTGAGGGCTCGTTTTTTTGCGGAATGAGCTGTACTATTAAATGAAATCATGAGTTTTACCATATAGTGTACTGGAAAACGGAAAAAAAATTCCAAATGCGGTTCTCATTTTTCGGGCTCTATGGCTCAGTTACGGCTTATTTTTTGTGTCTCAAGCTGACGTTTGCTGTCACTTGCGCACAAAACATCAGCTCCAAACTCCAAGAGGCCAACTATAAATGTATTTCTCGTTGGTATAGGGTCCCGACAAAACTCCACAGGATGTTCCCAGGAATGGATTCTAGCTGTTGGAGATGTGGGGCTGGGGAAGGAAACTTTCTGCACATATTTTGGGAATGCCCGGTGTTGCAGCGGTTTTCGGAGGGGGTGCGGGGAGTGATAGGGCATGTGACTGGACACACGCAGACCCTGGGTCCGGAACTCTTCCTACTCCAATTGTCCAATTAAGCGGGCTTTACACGCTGCGACATCGCTAATGCGGAGTCGTTGGGGTCACGGAATTTGTGACGCACATCCGGCCGCATTAGCGATGCCGTTGCGTGTGACACCGATAAGCGATTTTGCATCGTTGCAAAAACGTGCAAAATCGCTAATCGGCGACACGGGGGTCCATTCTCAATTACCGTTACTACAGCAGTAACGAAGTTGTTCCTCGTTCCTGCGGCAGCACACATCGCTGCGTGTGATGCCGCAGGAACGAGGAAGCTCCCCTTACCTGCCTCCCGACCGCTATGCGGAAGGAAGGAGGTGGGCGGGATGTTACGTCCCGCTCATCTCCGCCCCTCCGCTGCTATTGGGCGGCGGTTCAGTGACGCTTCAGTGACGTCGCTGTGACGCCGCACGGACCGCCCCCTTAGAAAGGAGGCGGTTCGCCCGTCACAGCGACGTCGCCGGACAGGTAAGTATGTGTGACGGCTGTTGTGCGACACGGGCAGTGATTTGCTAGTGTCGCGCAACAGATGGGGGCGGGTACCCACACTAGCGATATCGGGACCGATATCGCAGTGTGTAAAGTAGCCTTAACTCTGTTCGTGCCTATAAGGGGTCTCTGTTAAGTCTTATTGTAATGTGCACATTTTAGATTCAGACTGAAGGCAGCAAAACCACAAAGGAACATATTTGGAAACTAGGAGAAATTAAACAAACCAGACTGTGCATTAAACCGTAAACTCATCAAAGTACCCACATTTTACTCTGATGACAAGTTAACACATCCTTGGGCATTTTCATTAGGTAGTCACTGAACATCAGGAAATATTTGCAACTATCAAGTGTGTTTTGCAGAAGCTTTGTTGGTTAACAGTTCTATACAGTCTAAAGCCATATGACACAACAGTTCTAGCCAGAATATTGCAAGATCCACTCAACTAAGTAGAGAGAAATGACAGTCCATCATTACTTTACTACATGAAGGTCAGCCAATCTAGAAAATTGCAAAAACCTTGAATGTATCCCCAAGTGCAATCATGTAAGCCATCAATCGCTATGATGAACCTGGCTCTCAAGAGGACCGCCCCAGGAAATGAAGACGAAGATTTTCTTCTGCTACAGAGAATTAGATCATCAGATTCAGTATCAGAAGCCACAAATTCACAACACCTCAGATAACAGCTCTTATAAATGATGCACAGACATCAAATGGCAGACACATATCAACAGAAACTGTTCAGAAGAGGCTACAAGAAACAAGCTTTTATGTTTGAATTGCTTCAAAGAAACCTCTGCTGAGAACTGCAAACAAGAAAAAACTTGTTTGGGCCAAGAACAACACAAGAAATGGACATTAGATCAGTGAATATCTGTACTGTGGACTGATGAGTCAATATTTTAGATTTCTGGTACCAACCACAATGGCTTTGTGAGTGGTAGAAAAGGTGAGCAGATGATTGCTTGCTACCTGGTGACAATTGTGGAGATTTATTTCAAATTCAAGATACTTACCCAGCAGAGGTACCAAAACGGCATACCATTAAATCTGGTTGGGACTCTAATTTGTGTTACAACAGGACAATGATGGAAAACATACCTCCATCTACATAAGGGCTATGAGACCAAAAAGGTGAGGCATGGAGTGCTTTAAAAACTGAATGGTCTCCAAAATAACCCTAGTGAGATGGTTTGGGATGAATTGGAAGGCAGAGTGAAGGCAAAACAGTCAACAAGTGCTAACAACCTTTGGGAAGTCCTTCAAGATTGTTGGAAAGCTATTCCAAGTGACTACTTGATAACCTGCTTGAGAGAATGTCAAGGAGGTGTAAAGCTGTCATCAGAGTAAAAGGGGGGTAATTTAAGGTTTCCACATATATTGGTTTGCTTGACATGTATTTCTCCACTCCATATCTGTTACTTTGTAGTTTTACTGTTTCTGATCTGAATATACAATATGCACATTCCAATAAGAACAAGGAAACCCATAAACAGGTGTGTCCAAACTTTAGACCAGTATTTTACATCTAATACATATAAATCACCAAAAAAATTAACCGAACAAAGGTCATAAAATCAATTTTTATTCATATATTATAAACTTAACATTACATATATCTTTAAAAGACACACTGTGACTGAAAAAAGGGGGCTCACACAGTTACATAATCATAGAATCACATATATAGTCATGTAATACCATGTGATAACCATATAATGGTGGGGGTGAATAAACAGGAGATATTACTATAGCAATTATAATATAACTATAGGCATGCACATATTAATCAATTGTGCATACACACATACTAGAACTAGATGCAAAGGTCTAAGCTGCAGCTGAACCAGGCTATAAAGGCTCAAATACCTATCTCCATAATGCACATATTAATCAATTATGCATACGCACATGCTAGAACTAGAGGCAAAGGTCTGAACTACAGCTGAAACCAGGCTATAGAGGCTCAAAGACCAATCTCCGTAATAACTAGTGCAGTTCACTCAATCACCACAATGGAATACATTAAACGTAGGAGGCAGTAGTAGGCAGCACGGTGGCTCAGTGGTTAGCACTGCAGTCTTGCAGCGCTGGGGTCCTGGGTTCAAGGACACCATCTGCAAGGAGTTTGTATGTTCTCCCCGTGTTTGCGTGGGTTTCCTCCAGGTACTCCGGTTTCCTCCCACACTCCAAAGACATACAGATAGGGACTCTAGATTGTGAGCCCCAATGGGGACAGTGTTGCCAATGTATGTAAAGCGCTGTGGAATTAATAGCGCTATATAAATTAATAAAATTATTATTATTATTAATTGGAGCAAAATACCTCAAGTCAGTCAAATATATTCAAGGTATACATATAATAGCGAGGTATTTACCAAACCAATGATGTAATGCTGCCACCTGGTAATGACAAGGACGCCCACACCCCGACGCGCGCACGTTTCGTTGCCGTCTTCCTCAGGGGGTCTACATCTAATACATCTATAGCTAATAGTTTTTTCACTTTCAGAATTCTGCCCTTCATCAGCATGTCTGTGTTCAAAATAATAGAAATGCCTAATACTACCCCCCTCTGTGTACAGCGCTGTTTTTTCCTGCTGCTCAGTCACCGGAATTGAAGCAAAGATGCAGGGTCGGATTCGGTGAGGGTTAGTACCGCATGTTTGTATTATGTTTAAAGAAAAAGGTTTTGGTACCGTGTTAGCCAGTTAAAAAATGGCAATCAATCATGTATTATGTTTAACACACAAGTGCAACATGTTGATGGAGGAAAAGCCTTTCAGTAGGTCTTGGGATGTAAAATGAATCTGTCCCACCTGGAAAGGTTCATTCACACAGGTGTATAATCGTATAAACCATGATAATAAGATCGTAACTCACAGCTAACAAATGACGTCAGACGAGTATTTATTCAGAATGAGAAATGGGAATGAAATGGTTGATTAGTGATTGTTACATTGTAACTTCAAAGATGGACACTGTGTTCACACAACAGATATCTGAAGTATATTTGTGTTCAGCGTTCATGCCCCATAATTGGTACTGCTTATTTTAAAAGGATGAATTCTTAAAGTACTGTACAAACATTTCCATTGATACTATACAAAGAAAATGTAATTTAATTAGTGAAGCAATTTTTTTTTTCGATAATCACAAATACGGTATTTACTTTTATTTTACCCAAAAAAAAATTATTAATTTCATACCTCCCAACTTTTCAAGAAAGGAAAGAGGGACAAAGTATGCGGCGCGCGTAGCACGCCGCGGCAAATTTTGGCCACGCCCCTAGCCACACCCCTAGCCACACCCATTTAGCAGTAAGGGTCATTCAGCAGATGCCCCGGACTGTTCATTCATATTTATAGCAGTCAGAATTTTTTTATATTTCTATGTGTCACTATATGACATGTTGCTTATTTGTGCCTATCAATCCGTGTTCACACGTTGCATAAATTCTGTTTCTTTTTGTTTCTGCACCAAACTACACAATAACAATCTTCTCTGTTTTTTTGGTTCAGATGTGAATCTGCGTTTTTAAGTGTTTTTATCGTACAGAGAAGCTTTTTCCTGCATTTTTTAAGCTCCACATAGAAACCTCCAGAGAAACCCCCCCCCGAAAACCGCATAATTCAGCGGCGTCTTTTCATGGAATCACATCCACTTTACTTGGACAATTAAACACAGCAGAATAAATGTGCAAAGAAACAGCAGAAAAAAATGCAGCATTTACACTACATGTGAATATGGACTAATTGTCCAAGCAAAGTGGATGAGACGTCCTGAAATCTCCGCTCCTGGTGCGTGGAAAGACGCCGCTGAACTGTGCGGATTTGGGGTTTCTTTCTTCATAAGCTTCAGGATTCACATCAGCAACAAACATGTATCAAATAAGGGGAACAATGCATAAAAAATACCGCAAACACGCAATAATCAGAGAACATTGTTATTGCACTCGTGGCGCGGACACCTGCAGAAAAAATGCCGCATTTACGCTATGTGTGAACACTGCCTCAGTGATCCATTTTTATTACATTTTTTATGGGTTTTAATAAAGAAAAATAATAAATTGCGCCTTTTTTTTCCCGCCATTTACCAATCCCCATAAATAACCTGATCGCTGTGTTGTTCAGGTGATTACGATTACAAGGACACCAAATATGTCCATGTTATTTGCTGATTTGTGATGTTTATTATTTTATAAAAAAGTGCAATAAAATTACATTATTCTATTTTTTTTTATTATTTTTAGTAACTTTATTAGAAGAAAAAAAAATCCTCTTTTCCTCTCCCTCCAGAATACAGGAGATAGAGATGCTGCTCTGTACAATGTAGCTGTGTCCTATGTAATCTGCTGTGTAAGAGGCTGCATTGTAGGTTAATTTATGTGAAATCCTCCCTCTGACATCATCAATCCTAGTGGCTCAACAGCTAGAGCAGCTAGGAAAGCCAGGAGGTTGCTGGACACAAGTTTTGAACGTTGCTGGTTTGAATCCAAGGTGGTGCTCTTGCCAACTGGTCCAGGAAGCCATCATCTATCCCCCATGAGCTGGCTGGATTGTCATTTTAAATAAACACTTGTACCTTGCCCCTCCCCCCATCTCATTGTAGATTGTAAGCTCTCACGAGCAGGGTTGCCATTTTTCCTTTTAAATATTGTAGCCTCTATAATTGTTACTTGTTTGTATATGTTTATGTATATGATATGTATATGTTCCTCCTGAATTGTAAAGCGCTGCGGAATATGTTGGCGCTATAGAAATAAAGATTATTATTATTATTATTATTATGGTGAAGATAAAAAAAAAAAAAAAATTGTATTTGTATTTTTTTCCTCATTTCTTTATAGTAGTTTTATGGGAACAAATGAATCTGACTCTTTCACCAACATTGAGATACAGTATTTATCTATCTATCTATCTATCTATCTATCTCTATCCCTCTATCTATCTATCTATGATTCTATCTATCTATCTATATATCTATGATTCTATCTCTCTATCTATCTATCTATCTAGCTATCTATGATTCTATCCCTCTATCTATCTATGATTCTATCTCTATCTATCTATTATCTGTCGTGTATCTATATATCCCTCTATCATCCATCCCGCTATCATCCATCCATCCCACTATCATCCATCCCTCCCTCTATCCCTCCCTCTATCTCTCCATTCATCCCTCCATTCATCCCTCCATTCATCCCTCTATCCCTCCCTCTATCCCTCCATTCACCCCTCCATTCATCCATCCATCCCTCCCTCTATCCCTTCATTCATCCCTCCATTCATCCCTCTATCATCCATCCATCCCTCTATCCCTCCATTCATCCCTCCCTCTATCCCTCCATTCATCCCTCTATCATCCATCCATCCCTCCCTCTATCCCTCCCTCTATCCCTCCATTCATCCCTCTATCATCCATCCATCCATCCCTCTATCCCTCCATTCATCCCTCTATCATCCATGCATCCATCCCTCCCTCTATCCCTCCATTCATCCCTCCATTCATCCCTCTATCATCCATCCCTCCCTCTATCCCTCCTTTCATCCCTCTATCCCTCCATTCATCCCTCCATTCATCCCTCTATCATCCATCCCTCCCTCTATCCCTCCATTCATCCCTCTATCATCCATTCATCCCTCCCTCTATCCCTCCATTCATCCCTTCATTCATCCCTCTATCATCCATTCATCCCTCCCTCTATCCCTCCTTTCATCCCTCTATCCCTCCTTTCATCCCTCTATCCCTCCATTCATCCCTCCTTCTATCCCTCCATTCATCCCTCTATCATCCATCCATCCCTCCCTCTATCCCTCCATTCATCCCTCAATTCATCCCTCTATCATCCATCCATCCCTGCCTCTATCCCTCCATTCATCCCTCTATCCCTCCATTCATCCCTCCCTCTATCCCTCCATTCATCCCTCTATCCCTCCATCCTTCTATCCCTCCATTCATCCCTCTATCATCCATCCATCCCTCCCTCTATCCCTTCTTTCATCCCTCTATCCCTCCATTCATCCCTCCTTCTATCCCTCTATTCATCCCTCCATTCATCCCTCTATCATCCATCCATTCCTCCCTCTATCCCTCCATTCATCCCTCAATTCATCCCTCTATCATCCATCCATCCCTGCCTCTATCCCTCCATTCATCCCTCTATCCCTCCATTCATCCCTCCCTCTATCCCTCCATACATCCCTCTATCCCTCCATTCATCCCTCCTTCTATCCCTCCATTCATCCCTCCATTCATCCCTCTATCATCCATCCCTCCCTCCCTCTATCCCTCCATTCATCCCTCTATCATCCATTCATCCCTCCCTCTATCCCTCCTTTCATCCCTCTATCCCTCCATTCATCCCTCCTTCTATCCCTCCATTCATCCCTCCATTCATCCCTCTATCATCCATCCATCCATCCATCCCTCCCTCTATCCCTCCATTCATCCCTCAATTCATCCCTCTATCATCCATCCATCCCTGCCTCTATCCCTCCATTCATCCCTCTATCCCTCCATTCATCCCTCCCTCTATCCCTCCATTCATCCCTCTATCCCTCCATCCTTCTATCCCTCCATTCATCCCTCTATCATCCATCCATCCCTCCCTCTATCCCTCCATTCATCCCTCCATTCATCCCTCTATCATCCATCTATCCCTGCCTCTATCCCTCCATTCATCCCTCCCTCTATCCCTCCATTCATCCCTCTATCATCCATCCATCCCTGCCTCTATCCCTCCATTCATCCCTCCCTGTATCCCTCCATTCATCCCTCTATCATCCATCCATCCCTCCCTCTATCCCTCCCTCTATCCCTCCATTCATCCCTCCATCCATCTTTGCAGCTGAATAACCTGCTTCTGGTGTCTGACCTGCAGTATATAGGTCAAGATAACAAAATCTTCCTATTAGTTTCAATAGAGGCAGTAGCTCAGTGGTAAAGCTGCTGCCTTTGAAACAATGATTCACAGCTCCATGAGTTCGAGTCCCGTCCGCCCCGAAAATCCAGAGCCGATTTTAATTTAATTTATTCACTCCACTGAGGGGAGGAGCCGGGACATCAGCTGTGAGCCCCGGGAGTGCGGGACAGCCCTGATAAATCGTGCAAGTCCCGCAGAATCCGGGACGGTTGGGAGGTATGTTAATTTTCATTGAAACATCAGGAATGTATTCAACATACATCTTGAAAACACATTGCATACGGTTTGTAAAATAACACGTCAGTCAGTATGGATGATAACACGAATACCAAACAACAAAAAGCAAAACTCGAGGTTAGTGGAATTAGCTTAGACATTGCTCCAACTGCTACTGAAACACGATCAACCCTATTTAGGACTTTAATTTTTCCCTCCTCCTTTTTGCCGATGAAATTGTTGAAGGAGTGAACAATCTCCATTTACATTACACAATTGCTGAAAATTAAGTGGGACTTTTATTTTGCTTATCTAAACAATTTTATGCACAATGAACGAGCGTTTTTGGACACCTCATTCAGTTGATCAATCCATTCACATTACACAATTACGATGAATGAAGGATCGTTAGTAGAGATGAACGGACCCGTTGAAACTCGGTTTGACAGCCATAGGCCAGACTTTATATAAAGATCGATTCTGGACCCCAATGGAAGTCACTAATTGGGCAGTTCAGGTCTCCGCCCACATGCAGCCAGCCAAAAAAATATAATTTCTGGGGGAAACTGGATTTTTCCATGTTTTTGGGTTTGATGCACACTACATCCGATAACGCTGTAATTACCCCCAATGCGAGACAGTCAAACACTCCAAGCGTCTCGCACTGGGCCAAGCATCAAGTGTACCTGAGCACAGCGATGCTCACTCGAGTGTTCAACATACGTAAAGCCCCCTAACTCCTAAGTCAAACACTGATTTTTTGGTAAAGTCCATGTTTGGTATGAACACCGAACCTTACTTTTCAGGTTCTCTCATCTCTAGTTGTTAGCCTTAGAATCTGGCAGTTTATCAGCTACTGTAAATGCAGCTTAAGGTGTTCATAAAGAATTACTTAGCATCATTATGCTGTTTTTTGTAAGATAGTGAAGGCCAGGGCCAGGGGTGGACATATCATAGATGCACTCTGTGCAGCAAAACATGGCCTAAAGGAAAGGGGGTCCATTTCCACATACAAAGCAGATGGAATTCTGAATTATAATGAGCTATTGGGTTGTAGAATGTCCATATATTGTTCTTGTACAGGGGCCCTCTTCTTTCACCAGTGTCCACCAGTGGCAAAAGTTAAAAGTTTTGTCTAGATTTCATATTAATTTTTATACTCTTTTTAGTAAATTAAGAATTAACATATAGGACTCCCTTGTTATGGGTCCTCCTCATCTCTTGGGTAGAGTGAAGGGTGCTTACAAAGACATTTTACCCAAGTCACTTTTCCTGTCCAGTTTCAAGTCACTGTGTAATTTATAATCTTTCCTCAGATGACACTATAAAGAAAATGAATACTTAAAAACAAGTTTTCCATACAGACTAGAACTGATTCCTAGGGTTGATCAGCTTATTGTTAAGGAACCTTTCTCACAAGTAGAGATTGTCCAACATGACGAGCCCATATAAAGAGCGCAGGATCTCAGACTCTGCAGCAACAATGGCGGACATAACTATGCTTACTGACCTACATCCCCTGAAAGAAAAGGTTTCTCTGCAATGCACTGTGCAGCTGACATATACACTTGGTTCAAATAGTTGTATAGTGGGTGCTGATGGCATCCAATAATCTCAGACAGATACACAATGAACTGTATCCTTGTAGAGAAGAATGCTTAGAGTACATGTATGATTTCCAGCATCTCTAATCCTTTTAACCCTCTTCCACAGGCTGACATAGTTATGAATTGTGCTAGGATTATGTAATTAATTTGGCGGCAGAGGAGCCTGCAGTGTATTGATTTTTGGATTTCTGGGTATTAGCATACACAGGTTTTTTTGTCCTCATGAGTATTATCGATGAAAACATTGATAAACCTTTTTAATGAGCCCAATGTATAATCTGAAAATCTCAGTTTACTGCAGATGCTACTTAGCAAACATCCCATTTCTGATAGAGTCTGCTGTCACTTTGTCTCTAGACATTTTCCTTATGTGAGTGGTTACATCTAATTGGGTATAAATTGAAGACAAAGGCTGTATACTGTAAATGTAAATTAAATGAAAGCCAACATCATACTGGCTATTAAACTATCCAGAACCCTATAGTGATCTACCATATTATCTGAGGTCCAGTGGAGTACCACCAATTGCAAGAGACCACGTGGCCACTATTGGGCCCGTGATTAGTGGCACCCACACCTCCTGACTGGCATTGCACTTTCAACTGTACAGTTGAAAGAAATGATGAAAGAATGAGCGCTCCACTCTCTCTTTCATCATTCTACCGCTGTGTCTGGGCTCTGACATCTCAGTGCAGTGGGTGCAATGATATCACTACTGCGGCGCACCTGCTGTGCTGAGATGTACAGAGCTGCAGACCACTCACCAAAGAGACTGAAGCAGGGGGGGAAAGAAGAAAGGTGAGCATTAAGTCAGTGAGCACACTGGTGGAGGACTTTGGGGTACACATTATAATATATAGAGGTCTATGCGGTGCATTATAATAAATGGAGGACTATGAGTGTACATTAAACTACTTGGAGGAATATGGGGTGCATTATAACATATGTAGGACTTTGGAGGTGCATTATAATATATGGATCACTATAGGGTGTGCATTATAATATATGGAGTACTATGGTGGTCCATTATATTATTTGGAGAACTATAGGGTTGAATTATAATATATGGAGTACTATGGGGTGCATTATACTATATGGAGGACTATGGGGGTGTATTCCACTATATGAAAGACTATGGGGATGCATTATAATATATGGAAGACTATGACTGTTACATTAAACTATATTGAGGACTATGGGGGTGCATTATATTATATGGATGACTATAAGGGTGCATAATATTATACGGAAGCCAATCATACTATATGGAAGGGTATTTTTTAGGCCATTATAATACTTGGAGGGCTATGTGGAGGCCAATATACTTTACGGATGGGCTATGGCGGGCATTATAATATTTGAAGGGCCATGATGGAGCCTTTATTGTTTGGCTGTTGCTGGTTGTGAAGGGGTTTTCTTTCTGAGGATGATTTCTACGTATGCCCCTGCTCGGGCCCTACAGATCTGGTGCAGCAATGTCATGAAATTCTACTTTCTTGATAGTATTTACGTGAATGATTTTACATTCTGTGGATATAAACAACATATAGATATATACTATATGTTTTTAATTTGACATGCTATGTAAAATATTTGCAAATATATGCACTATGCAAAATATTTTTACATTGTCTATACCTGACTATTGAAACAAAAATTCCAGTTATATTTTATATCTTGTTCTGTGTGTAACTGCACCAGGCATAAAAATTTAATGTATCCGTAGCATATACTGAGTAGAACTTATGTCAACAGAATATCCTTCTGGCATATGTCTTCCTGGTATTTACCGTAATAGCATGCCTTTTTCTCAGCTCTGTTGGAATGTGAGTGCTATATCACATTTTCCCATACAGAGGAATCCTACAAAAAGGGTTTACTGCATAATTTACTTTGTCTTTTTTTACAATGAGAAACAATGACAGATATTTACAACTAAATATAGAACTGCAAACGTCACTGCTATATGTTCACTAGAGAATGACAATGCACTTCCAGCTCCTCAGCCTCATTGTTACGGGGGGCTGTCTGATAATAAAACCTAAAGGAATATCAGACAGTCAGGGTCCACCGTGCAAAGACTCTGCTGCAGACTATGGCAGAGGATAAGGGGTATATAAGTGTGCCACTGTAAAAAATAATAGCACAAGTGCAGAGTGCAATACCTCTGTTAAACTCACAGAGGAATATAATTAGAAAATAAAGCAATTCCTCCCTTACTTGGATGGTGTGTGGAATGGTCTCTGTTAAAGATCACAGAGACAAAAGCAGTGAGTCTGAAATGGCACCTACCTAGGTCCGTTCCTCTAGTGATGCCAGGAGACGGACAGCAGCGTAAGCCGCACAAAGCTCCTACCTGCGTTCGCTCCACTAGTGTGCAAGGACACGAACCACTAGATATGGCACCTGGATGGAGACCTTTGGCCATCTATAGGGAGACCTCTTTACTTTTATTGGGACTGCTTTATTCCTTGCTGGTCAAATCGTACCTACTTAAATTGCACTTCAGCACTTTAGGTAAGAGAATTCCCTTACCCTGCACACTCGTGTTGTATGTTTATTTAATGCTATTCCTATTGGTTAAGTACAAATATCTACCTCCCCACGGTGCTTCCAGCATGATCACCATGATTTCCTACCAATACATGGTGGGGAATCAGGGTTTGATTTGACTTGTGTATCACAACTTTAAAAGCAGCCCCTTCTTGACTTATCTACACTATTCATTTTGGACCCTCTCAGTTCAGTAGCCGCCATTTAACATAGATGTTTACAATTCAACCTCTGATCAATTGGATGGGCTATTATGAACTTATCTGGGTCTAATGTGTTTGTATCCCTAAGATCTTCTGGTAGTGTACCATTTTAATTATATATTTTCTTGTTGTGTATTCAATAAAAATTACGTATATTTTGCACTTTACTCTTGTCCTCTTGTTGTTAATCCTCATCATGAGTAGTGCTGGCACCCTCCCTGCCCTACTTTGGTAGGCTTGGTGCTTATATTTAATGGCTCTTTTTGTGAGTTATGTATTGTTTAGATATGGCACCTACCTAGGTCCGCTCTTCTAGTGGTGCAAAAGAGACGGACAGCAGCGTAAGCCGCACAAAGCTCCTACCTGCGTTCGCTCCACTAGTGGGCGAGGACACGAACCACTAGATATGGCACCTGCCTAGGTCCGCTCTTCTAGTGGTGCAAAAGAGACGGACAGCAGCATAAGCCGCACAAAGCTCCTACCTCTGTTCGCTCCCCTAGTGTGCGAGGATACGAGCAACTGCCAGACGCAGTATAAGGAACGTTACCCTAGCGGCAACGTCCACCTACGAGTAGAATCACAAGGTCCAGCCGGACCATGTGCCTCAGGCACCTGCCTTTGTCCACTCCACTAAGAGGTAAGGATACGGACTGCAGCCAAAGCTGTAAGGTATAAGAACGCTACCCTGCCGGTAGCGCTCACCTAACATAGACAGAGAGATGCCTAGAGGGACGTGCACAGGGCGTCTACCCTCATGCATGAACCAAGAGGACTGAGCGCCGGGCGGCGTGCGTCAGGGTCTTATATAGACTCTGTGCCTCATCCAAGATGGAGGACACCAGAGCCAATCCGCTGCCAGAATGACAGCAATGACGTCACGCTGGCCTATCACCGAGCAAAGCGTCACAAGCACATGACCAGCGACCAATCGGCATAGAAGGTGTCAGAGACATGTGACCACGTGTCACAAGCACATGACCAGTGGCCAATCAGCTTAGAAGGTGTCAGAGACATGTGACCTCGTGTCAGCGATGATGTCACCCGCACATGTGCAATGGCTCCAAGATAGGACTTAGTCTCCAGCGCTTGCACATGTGCAGTAGCAAGAAATCCGGACATAGTCTCCAGAGCCACAGCAACCGTAACACTCATGCTGTACTCCCCCAGCCTAGGACCAATTTCCTTTGGTTGACTAACATATTGTTGACTGTGGTACATGGCCAAACAACCAGACAATTAACCAAAGAAGGGTAGTGCTAGACAGGGAATGCAGCGTGAGGCTGTGGAGATGGAAGCACATTTTCTTTTCATGCCCCAGAGTACTTGCTGCCACTTGTAAACAAAATTTGCAAAAGAAAATTTCTTGCTGCTGGAGCATGGGCTGGATAGACATAGAAATGGTTTTGGGGGTAGACGTTTCTGACAGGTACACTTTAATATTAAAAAAAGAACTTCTATCATAGTTTTTATCTTCTTAATATATTTAAGTCATCTTATTATATAGGAATGTGTACTTACAATTTCTCATTTTACCTTTCTACCCAGTTAATTATTTTTACCGTTAGGTCTATGACATCACATGAATAAAAACTGACTAGCTGTATCCTTCTATACCATATGTAAAAACAGGAAGTCTTTTTTCCTGCATGAATCATAAATCACTGCAAAAGTTTCTGGCAGGGGAGACTGATTCATACAGGTACAGTAGGCTTCCTGTTTCTACATAGTGCAGAGAAAAGAGAAGAATTTACTGGGTAGAAAGGCAGAATAAACAATTGTAAATACTGTACCCTGTGCCATATAATATGACAGCCTGTGCTGTGAGCTCCTTTGGTAATGAAGGTTATATCATTTATCTAATAAAAAAAACCACAGAGCTCCCTATACAAATATTGATTAAATTAAAAACTAAATTATTATACATTTAAAAATATTGTGAGATTATATTGGTGCCCATTCTAGGTTTTGCTTTAGAGAAATGAACTGAGATATATTTTCACATAACTGGTAACAAAACCACCTCTGGTAATTCTTGCATGTATTCAGATGTCTAGAAACAGACCAAATGACCACTTTGTCTCCAAAATCATTTTGAATTTTGTTTATTACACTAAAATGCCTGTGGTTTTAATACATTTCTTGGCACTAATACAATTTCAGCAATTTATTCACACTTGAGAAAACAAACTGACTAATGCTCGCTAAATCTTTAATATTGGTTACAAGTCAGTTCTTCGTCAAAACAAATCATTTTTTGAGCAATGAAGGGTTCTGGCTAGATCTTTTGCTAGGAGATTTTGTGCATTTACTGAATTGCTGGAAAATGGTAGACTAATTATCTGTTTTGATAAAAGGTTACAAAAACAAAAGCTGTTTTTTGGTCTCTTTAGTATGTGACTCATGGACATATGATACTGTCATATTTGGCTCAGCATCCCCCCAACCAAGCAACGCACTCATCACTTCAGGATGCCACATAAAAATCTTCTATCTCATCTTTTTACAGTACAAATTAAATTATTTTCTATGTTTATAGTACTAGAAATATTGTCATTTCATCAAATAATTTCAGATCTTATTCAATCTTGCAGCAAAGTAATATGGTTAATTCACAGGACTGAATAGCATCTATATTACGGGTGCAAATCTTAACACTATTGTGGGTCTCATGACCTGAGCTTTACGTATATGCCTCATATATGCTTATGGAGCTTGAGACGTACAATTGATCCATAATTTACAGCCATCATATAGAAAATGTGTCCGCTATATTATCATGTGAATTATCCCTTTGTCCACACAAGACAAGATTCATTGTAAAAATATCTGTGACTAAATAACCTGTTCTGCCTTTATGGGGATGCATTTGCAGCGTGCACCACGTGGATGTCTTCAAACGCTGGATGGACAAGTCTCAGAAATATATGCAAAAAATCTGGAACTTGTGAATATACTCTAATAATTAAATGTGCTGAATATTTCTAATTATACCTCACTGACATACTGTCATACCATGCCCAAAACTGGTACAAAGCCAAAATCAAATTTATCTTTTGCTATCTTTATGTAATTCCAGCATCCCTGCACTGTCGCACCTCCCCTCCTCAGCAGGGACACCGACGTACTCACCGCTGCAGCCATACAGCTTGCTACCCTGCTTCCTCTGCGGTTCCCATGCTCCAGGTCCTGCACACATAGTGCAGGTCTTCTGGCAATGTCTACCAACCCCTTAAAGGGCATGCACTTTTTTGTGTTCCCCAGCCTACAGAGGTGCCTGAGCAATTACATTCTTAGGGCTCCTGTTCTAGTTTGTAGTATAGTCTGCATCCCGTCCTGTCATTCTGTCAGTTTCTGATTCCGTCTCCTGTCTGATTGCTCTGGTTCAGACCTGCCAGTCTTGCCTTTCTCCTGAATCTAACCTGCCTGTCTCCTGTATCTGCTCAGTCCTCCCTACCTTCTGTACCTGTATGCCTGGACTTTGGGTCAGCTGCTGCAGTACCGGAAACTTCCCTGGAGTGGAAGCTGATGTCTTCCGGCAGCTCAGCCCAACCTCATCCTCATCATCAGAGGCTTTGGTGAAAAACCCAGTAGGCACTTAGTCAGGGTAAGCCCGGTCCATGCACAGTGGATTCACAGCTGCTAGAGTGACACTTTATAGTAAATGCAGGATGCATTTATTCAGCAGTCTGAGTGTATTCTATGTTGTGTATACAGCAGTTGCAGTGTTTCCTATGTGATGTATACAGAGGTCTGAGTGTATCCTACATGATGTATATACTGCAGTCTCAGTGTATCCTATGTGATGTTTACAGAGCCATCTCAGTGTATCGTACAACATGTATATACAACAGTTTCAGTGTATCCTATGTGTTGGATATACAACAGATGCATGCATATTTTCTATAAATTTTCTACAAGAACTTTGAACATGGATAAATCTACAGTGTAAAACAGTTTAAATATATTCTACGTGAAATTACCATGGTGGTGAGGATTTGGAAATCAACAATATGTCAATTTCTTGTACATAATTCAGCAATAATTTATTCTTTGTAATGCACAGTGTGAAATCATCAACAAAATTCCTCACTATTTAATTTACCTATTTTAAACTCACACATGTACGGTATATACCAGACTGTTTTGTAACGTGCAATAAAACTGGAGGACACAATGCAGACATCATAAGAACACACTGGTATTGTTGGAAGTCAGATTTGGCCTCAGAATCACAGAACTGCAGGACATCATTATATACGGCTAATTGCAAAAGGATAAATATTCATAATGTTTCTAAATATTTTACTATAACATTCTCAAACATACTATGTAAATTTAAGCCTGCATTCTAAAAATAGGGAAGTATCCATATAATAATCCTAACTTTTTTACCCCCACCCCCACCCCATTCAGTATGTAACTCTTATTTTAACAAATCTAATGTGATTATCCCAATTCATTCTTACAGCGTTGTTTTGAAATAATAATATTTTTACATCAATGACTTTAATGTCACATTGCATTCATGTCAAAACTAGTTTTTCATGTGGGCTATATAAAAGTTGGAATCATAGCCGTAAAGTGAAAGTTCAATTAAGAACAAAATGTAACATGAAACTGAACTGATGACATACATTGAAAAGTCACAAATATCAAACTGTGCCCTTAAGTCTCACATAGCAAAAAACGTCTCCAGTATAAATATTTCCTTCTCTTAGCACGAATAGCCATAACCTGATGTAGTCTTTATCACCGTGGTTACTGCGGCAAAGGTCCATATGGTTCATGTCTCACATTTTTCAGCAATGCAAACATGCAGCATTCATGGGTATTTTTAGGGATAATTTACATTTTTTCCTGCAAGACTATACCCCGGAAAACAATTGTTTCATGGGCAGGAAGCAATTATTGTGCTCTATAGATAGATACACTGATAAGCAAAAGGGTAACAATGTTTTGAACTTTTGACTTTCAGGCTCCATATCTCATCATCCACTACAGCTTTGAGTGTGAGACTACCTTCATTTTATAGGCAAGCATCCTGGCTATCTCATACATGAATTTGACTTGCAACTATTAAACATATGATTAGTTATGCTGATTCTTGTCCTGTCACTGCATTGTTACTGTTTTGCTCCTAAAATCTAAATTTACATTTTTATTATTTTGTTACTATTTTGTAAATCCACTTTTGGCTTTCATACCTTCCTGAATGCGTCTGGGCATGCTCTTGATCAGATTGAAACTTGTCTCAACCAAAATCTGATCCCAGGTCTCTTCTACACATTCCCAATGTTGGTGCATATTGATTGACTCACTTGGGTATGTACACAAATTTTTCTTCTTCAACACTACCCACAAGTGTTCAATTGGGTTAAGGTGTAGGGACTGTGGGAGTCAATCCAGCACCTATACTTCATTGTCATTGAATCATTTCTTCTCCGGTCTCGACGTATGCTTTAGGTTGCTTTAGGTTGCTGTCCTGGTGGAACACAATGACGCTTTTTTCATACCCATAATAGTCATGTGTAACTTGTCTTGAGGATACACACTTATAGTTCAGCATTGAGACCACCATCGATCCTGATCAAGCATCCAATGCCATTGGCAGTGAAACAACCCCATATCTTTAGGCTTCATCCAAACCAAACCTGACAGTGATATTTCTTGATCCTTTAGCCCATTTTTCCCTTGTTTCTTTCAGGCCCATTTGCACCCATCAGAGCCTGCTCTATTGACTTTCGTCTCATTGCTCCAAATTACCTGTATCCAATTTTCTACTGTCTAATTTTCAAACTTTTTTGCAAACTCGAGCGGACGCTCCCTATGATGATATAGAAGTCGAGGTATCTTCATCTTTCCTGACTTGTGTAATGTGCTATAAACGGTGCTTACATGGACGTTTGTGATCTCACTATTACAAGGCATACAACCCGACTTCACTGGGTTGTTTGTCCTGCCAGAACTGACTTTGTGATGGGCCAATTTGTTAACTCCTATATTTTGTCTGGACGTCCACCTCTTGGCTTTTGAATGGATAGACTTCATTTCATATTCCTCCAACTGACATGGCACTCACATGATGCAGTTTGGCAATTTTCTTGGCCGAAAGACCGCTATCGATGAGCTGGATGATGTAGTTTCTCTTTTCTTTGGAAATCTTCATGGCTGCTACTCAAATCCAACCATTTTTCACTTGGGAATCAACCTAATGACATGCTAAGGTATTAGGGAATGTTAGAGCAGGTTGTAATTTGTTATTTACAGGAAGAAAAAAAGATTTTTTTAAACACCAGGAATCAAACAGTAACAAAGCTCTGAGATGACAAGAACCTTTATAATTAATCATATGCTAAATAGTTGCAAGTCAAATTTATGCATGAGTTTGCCAAGATGATTGTGCATGAAATGAAGGTAGTCTCAAGCTCAAAGATGTAGTGCATCGTGAGATATAGAGCTTGATGTTCAAACCATTGTTACCCTTTTGCTTGTCACTGTATATACATAAGTCTAAGTGTATCCTATGTGATGTACACAGCAGTTGCAATGTGTCCTATGTGATGTAAATACATCAGACTCAGTGCTTTCTATGTGAAGTATATACAAACGTTTCAGTGTATTTTATGTGATGTTTATATTGCAGTCCCAGTATATCCTATGTGATGTATATACAGCAGTCTCAGTGTAACCTATATTATTTATATACAGCAGTCTCACTGTATCGTATGTGAGGTATGCAGCAGTTGCAGTGTATCATATCTGAAGTTTATTCAGAAGTGTCAGTGTATGCTATTCAACATTTACATCAAAATTTTTGCCTTTGATAGCCATAGCTACCAATCTCAGAGCAGTTTTCCGTATTCAAATGCAAAATACAGAATGAAAACTGCTCTAGGATTGGTGCTATGATTAACAAACACTGTTTTTTCTGTTAGACAGTTTCATAATTTTTCATCTGGGTTGTACTACTCGATCTCTACTGTGACACATTAACTCTTCCAGTGTTTGTTCTGAAGTCTACACTGTTATCACTATATTAGTATTAAGAGATAAGAGAACCTTTGAACAA
The DNA here is from genome assembly GCF_048569485.1 of Anomaloglossus baeobatrachus. Classification (NCBI taxonomy): domain Eukaryota; kingdom Metazoa; phylum Chordata; class Amphibia; order Anura; family Aromobatidae; genus Anomaloglossus; species Anomaloglossus baeobatrachus. Next base: position 428,730,932 of record NC_134358.1, read on the forward strand.
GCCCAGTGTTCAAGTGAGTAATGAACAGAACTGTACAAGGGGTTTGTGATTTTTTTAGAACTGATAACAGGAGCATGGACAACAATTAACAGAGTGGAAGGTGAGAAGCTTTCTAATTACTATATAGAAATCAATTGGCTGGAGAGAGGTGTCTGGTATCTCAGGAGTTAAGTTCTCAGCCTGGAATGTAGTCAGTGTGCATACTTGGCCAGGCTATTTTAGTTGACATCCTTGGCAACAAGCTGTACCTTATGTGAGATAAAGGCTCTCATCGTGGGAGAATGACAACAGATAGCAAAAGCAAGTCAATTGCAAAGTTGCGTATTTTCATACTGCCTAATTAACTATACCAATTCCATAAAGCAAGAATGTACCTTTAAGTGAAATGATGAACTGTTATGTGGAAAAACAAAATAGTGATACGTAATACAAACCTGTCAGAAATGATACAATATGAAGTGACACTACTGCTGCAAAACCGTTGTCCAGTTAGTGTCAGAATAATGATGCTGAATATGTGGGATCCAGCAGTATAGCAGTAGATGAAATGTCTGCATAGATCTTATATATACAGTGTGCTGCATGCTTCACCACCCTTTCCACATCAGGAATAATGTCCTACCTTAACCTTTCTTCTTCTTTCTTCCTGAGGCTGAAATCTCGCTGGACAACCTGAAGGACATGTTCAGCTTCATCTTCAGTCAGCCCAGAAAGATCCAGTTTCCTCCCCATGTTTTTCTTAAACCTGAAAGCAATTAAAGGACTCTGTATATCACATAGAAATGCAATCATCTCCCCACATCATCTCTCTACCTGGTGAAACACAAACCGATTCTGCTAATTATAGAGATCATACATATTTTATTTGAGGTAAACGCACAATAAAATCCATTAGCATCTGCAAAAAATATCTTAACTGCCAGTGACTATTTGTTTCATAAAGATAAGAAAAATGAACATAGATATTATCATTGAGTGGGTACAATCAAAGCATAAATGGCCCAATCCCACCAGTAAGTAAAAAATCAAAAGCATAAATGACCTGTAATCACTCATTAAATGGACAATAAATCTTGAAAATCTTATCTATAGTTGCTTTTTTTAACACTAGAACTACTGGACTCGTGACACCTATATAGAAATACATAGTGCAAAGTAGTCAAAATGACTACCTCAGTAGTTCTAGTGTTAATAAAGGGGTTGTTCTCTACTTAAACTTAGGGTGATTTAAGGAAAAAACCATAGTGATCTTCTGGACCAATGCCGTTCCTGGGTACTGATACTGGCAGTGAAAGGGTCAAAATGTATCAGAAGAATTTTGGTGAAGTAAGATTCATTGACCCTCACTACACTCTGTATAGTATACTGTAATGAAAGCATTAGCAATATGTATGTGCAGGACAATCTGGAAGAGCTGGATAAAGTTACTGGAGTATCACATCTAATTGATGTGACAATCCTGGGTGTCTGCAGGCTTCTATTTTTAGGCTGGGGAAGCCCAATAAGCATGGGTCTCCCCAGCCTGAGAATACCAGCCCCAGCTATATCATAGCTGGGTATCAAAATTGGGGGGGACCGTATGCCTGTATTCTTAATTATTTATTTAAATAATAATTTTTAAAAAGCCGCAAGCGAACTTTTATGCACAGCCAAGATAAGCACATGGCTGCTGGCTGCAGCCTGTAGTTGTATGCTTTATCTGTACTGGGTATCAAAATACAGGGAAACCCTATGCTAATTTTTTTATTTATTTATTTTTATACTACGATAGTCACCCACAGACAGAGTCTGTGATCGCAAGCAGTCAGACACTGTCACACAGGCTGGGGGCACGTTTGACTGCAACCAATCACAGACGCCAAAACTGGCAGTGGGCGGGGAAAGCAGTGAATATGCATAAGCAATAATTAGTGACCCCGGAAGAAGAGTGAGTGGCCCGAAAGTAGTTACAGTCATGCTAGAGACTCAGTAATATAGCGTGCTTTCTCCAATACCCGTATCCCTTCTACCACCATCTTTAAGCGCTGGATTCTGGTCCCCCTAGACTTATATGGGGTCCAGCATTTGGCCAGATACCCAGGATGAATTCCGGGCCAGAGACGATTTGTTTTCTGGGCCAGAGTCCGGTTAGTCCTGCTGACCCGGATAACTGCAACTTCGCCTATCACTATTTATCCGCATTCATTTCTGTAAGGATATTGATTAGAGATATGATTTTTTTAAGTCAGCAGAATATTGATTATTTTTCAAGTTCTTTTACAAATCGTCACTGTGAACTTCCCGATTGCAATGCAAAGGGTTAAATAACTGGCAAATCAAAATAAAAACCTACAAAATAATTAATGTTTAGTGACGGTAACAATTTTTTATTCTGTCACACGTGGCTATCACTTGTCATTACATATGATGTTTATTATGTGACCAGATTTAGCTTCTGCCTCTGGATCCACAGGCGTCTGCTCTTCACTGAATGAGGCTGTAATACTTAGGCTATTTCCGCATGCTGCATCTTTTTCTGACCAGAAAGATGCAGCATTTTTGGCCCCAAAAAAATGCACAAAAACGCACCCACAGGAAAAATGCATAAAAAAGCATGCATTTTTGTGCGTTTTTTTGTGTTTTGATGCGGGTTTTTTTGCTGCATTTTTGTTTATTTCATTCAATGGGTTAAAAACGTAGTGAAAAACGCAAAAAGAATTGACATGCTGCATCTTTCTGGTCACCACAAAGACGCAGCCACAAAACCCTGCAATGTGTGGACAGCAATAATAAAATAACAGACTTTGCTGGGGAAGGAAATTCATGCAGTTTTGAGACCAAAACTGCACCCAAAAAAACACACAAAAATAGCAGCATGCGCACATAGCCTTATAAGCTTTTAGAGACCATAGAATTGACATTGCTGCTTTTGGAATGGTATGCTGGTAACAAATACATTGGTTTGTCATGAGGGCAATGACCACTATCATTATTCATGAAGGCATGTTTGTTACTTTTATTGATTTTCAATGATTAGCCATGCTTTGTACAAGTCAATAGATTTATCGGTTGACATAAAGTGCTCTATTTCACTATGTCAAGAGTCTAAGAACAAATAAATATACATCAATTCCTATGAGATTCAGTCCAAGGATATAAAATAAGAAATGCACAGAAAAAAACGGCATCAATCTTGATCGAAAAGAGATGAAAAAGTCAAAACTACAGTAAAGGAAATATTGTCCATTTTCAGGTCATTCAGACAATAGTGTCATAAAACATGACTTTTAGTCTTCACATAAGTGTTTACTAATTATAAGATCATTGACAAATTACACTGAACGTAAAGTGTCTCAAGGCATCTATCTACCAAGAGGACCCATTGTAGAAAGAAACTATAATGCATGATGTAAGTTTTTAATGAAAGTGCTAATGTAGGAAAACAGTTTAAACAAATGGTATACAGGTTCATACCGGCCAAACCGAGGCACAAGAACACACTTGTAACCTCTGTAAATAGAAGCCCAGAGTAATGGTAAGGATGTGCACTTGACCCACTCGCGTTCTGTGGACTTGATGACTCCAGTCTTAAACTAGGTATTCTGTTTATTTTTCAAATGTTCAAAATACTGTAGTCTTGAAATATACCATTCACATTACCATATGCTGTAATGAAAAAATAAGAAAGTAATTCAAAATGGGGTGATAATGTCAATACAATTTGATTTATTTGTGTGCACTAATTGATCTCGCAATACGATCATTAAGATCAAAATGATCATGGTGACACTGAACCTGTATAGTTTTATAAATACTTAAGGAGTTGCACAAAATTTTGAACTTTAATAAAAAAGTGTTCTGAATTGCCACCTTCTGAGACCTGCACCTTTTTTTATATTTTTCGGCCGATTATGCTTTGAGAGGGTTTGTTTTTTTGTGTGGTTAGCTGTAGTTTTATTTACCATTTGGGTTACAAGCAGTGTCTTGATTATTATCATTATTATTCTTAGGGAAAGTGCCTTGCCCAAAATTGCTATTTTCGGAGTTTCATTTTTTTTTTGTTTACAGCTATTACAATAGGGATAATTCCTTTTTTTAACTTTCAAAGATTGTTGTTTTGTGGACTGGGAAATAAGAAATGTTTTTTATTTATTTCTTAAATTCTGCATTGGAAAACCTTTTTTTTATATTTCTAAATTAAAAAAACATTCAAACTTGTTTTATATTTTGTAAAAGCTTTTTTTATGGCTGACATGACAACCCATTAGGACCCCACAATTGTATTATGTATAGAGGAGAGAGAGAGAGAGAGCGAGAGAGAAAAATGTCTAGCGAAGACAGGAAATAATTAATATAGACTATCACTTGTTCTAACAAAGACTAATTTTTTTAATTTATCTAAATTCTGTGCTCATATAAAATTGATTTAATGGCGTTTCATTGACAACAAAATTGATTGCTTTAGGATAGGAATGAGATCACTGATCTTCAACTCCAGTCATCCCCCATAATCAGTTGATTGTGCCTTACTGATCCGCAAAACAATTAATCTCTTTAACTACGGTATTTTTCGTTTTATAAGATGCACCAGATTATAAGACGCCCCCCAAATTTAGAGAAGGAAAATAGGAAAAAACTATTTTTAATGATAAAATGAAGATGCGTCTTATAATATTCACCAGGGGGTGGACGGCTCAGGAAGGTCACAGGAGGAAGGGTCGGCGATACTGCAAGCTCCGAACAGGGGGTGTCGCGACTCAGGAGGGTCAGCAATACTGCAGGCTCGAGGGTGTCGCAGTGGCAGGCGCTATTGATTGACTTCCATAAAATGGCCACAGAGGCGGCGCTTGTGCAGATAGGCCACCATAGCCATTTTGTTGAAGTCTATCATGTGAACCCCACCAATAACACCCCACTTTTGGCGGGCACCCACTGAGAGGAAATAACGGCAAGCTTAGGAAGCTGACCGAACACAGAAAGATATGTAGCCAGGTGACTAAAGATGTTCCAACCTGAGTTCTCCTCAGCTGAGTTGATGTACAACATAGCTTTGGTGACGGAAGAAGGTGATTTTTTTTTACCATTCAGTTCTCTTACAGGATTGGTGGAGATGGCTGATCTCTCATTGGTTGCAACTTCAATCCTCTGAACTATGTAATCAGAAGGACTGAGGTAATACACGTTTAAAAGACAATCCACATTTATAGACAATAGGGCTCCAATCATTCTTCAATGAGACAATGGATAACTTTTCTTGGTTTAACAAACAAATGAACCATATGTCTGGCCTATTTAAGAACAGTTCACCCTCCACACAAGTGGTCAGACACTGAGTCGACACACTGACCAGAAGTACTGAGCTGCTCCTGGAAAACAACATATTTTTCAGATTATAAGATGCACTTTTCCTACCAAAAATTTGGGGGGGCTGTGCTGGCTGCAACGGAGGCTGTGTAGAGCAGGGCGGTGTGGCGGGTGAGATGCTCTGTCGGCGGTGCAGGTTTCAAATAATGGCACCCAGAGTTGGCGCGTGCGCAGATAGAGCTATTGGCTCAAGATCTCATCTGCGCACGCGCCACCTCCGGCCCACTGATCTCCCAGCAGCGGACTTAAGGAAAATGGCACCCGGAGGTGGTGTGTGCACAGATAAGATCTCAGCTTGTGATTGAGCTGAGATCTCAATATGCATACACGCTGATTCCGGACTCCATTTCTTTGAAGCCCGCAGCCCCAGCAGAGCATCTGTGACACCCGCCACACCGCCCTGCTTCACACAGCCAGCATGGAGTCTGCAGTCAGCACAGTCCCCACCGCAGCCAGCACAGCCCTCATCGCAGCCAGCAAAGCCCCCACCGTAGCCCCTGCAGTACAGTATCCCCCTGCGCGAGCACTGCCCCTGCCTCTCGTGATCCCGCTCCATCACTGCTGCCGCCCCCCCTTCAGTAAGACACCACCGGAGTATAAGACAGACCCGTTTTTAATTTTTACCTTTTTTACCTTTAAATTTGGGGTACGTCTTATAAAACGGAAACTATGGTACATAAAATAAACTATGGGTATGTTAAAAATAAAAAAAAGCTTATGGTTTTTGGTAGAAAAAGCAACATTGCACAAACAAAACCTGACCCAGTTTATTTTCCTAAGTCTTTATCAGTTATAATCTCAATTAGGAGCCACAGCATATGACTTTAAGGTTATTCAGACACTATATTTTCCAGAAAACATTCAGTTTTTATTATAAGTGCACCATATGCAGCCAAAATAATATTTTAATCAAATATTTTCAAACTATTATGTTACAACAATATATAATTTCTGCTCTTTGTTATGGCATATATGGTACCTATTATCCACAGCAGTGATGAAAACCCATAATAACATATTCTTCAAATTTAGTTTTAAGCAAAGACTTATTCAGCAGTAACATATCTTAGCATAAATGTGGGCTGAAAGGAGAAGATTTTTACAAAGATTACAACCAATCATTAAACTTATAAGCTCTGCAATAGCCAATATTTAAAAAAAGTCCACATATATGGTGACTTTACTAAAATAATATTAATTACTAACTAAACTAAATTGATAACTCATTTATATAGTTAAAAATATCATACTACAATAATTAATATAGCAACAATAATGTACATCTATTAATATACCAAGCTGTTAATATAATTACATTGTTTAAATTTATCTTGAAGACGATAGAGATTGACAGCTTTTGTATAAGATTTAAGTCAAATAAACCATGACCGATGTTTTGCTGTTCTCCTCTATACACTCTGTATTTAGTCTATTAGAAAACAGTTCCATTCCCACAAACAAAGGAAAAACTACAAGACAATTTGTTAATTGATCGTCCTAGACTTATATGACAAATTCTAACAGAGGTTATGGAAGTGTAAACTCAAGCCATTCTACACCTGATAAAACCATTTAAAGGGTACCTGTCATCAGATTTATCCCATATAAACTGCAGCCACCATCAGTAAGCTCTTACACACAGTATTCTAGAATCCTGTATATATGTATCCAAGCCGATATGTATACCATAAAAAAGACATTTTATTATACTCACCAGCGGGTGGTCAGGACTGATGGTCGTCTCTGATCTTGATCCAGCACCTTCTCTCTTCTTCCGTTCGCTGTCCTCTTTCCCTGCTTCATGTGGATGACACGTCCTACATCATCCACACAGTGGATCAAGGTATTGTAATGTGCATGCGTGACCTTTACCCGCGCATGTGCATTACTGTTCTTGGCTCTGCCCACAGCAGGGCAGAGAGAAGTGAACATGTGCAGGAGTGCAATGAAGGATACAGTGTGGATGACGTAGGACACAGCACTCACATGGATCAGGGAAGGAGAACAGTGATCACAAGAGAGAGGAGGCATCAGATCAAAACAAGAGACACCCATAGGACCGGATTGCCCCACAGAGAAGTATAATAAAAGGTATTTTTTGTGGTATGTAGAGCAGCTTGGGCACTTATATACAGTATGATAGAAATCTGTATATAGGGTCTTACTGGTCGTGGCTGCAGATTATATGGGACAAATCTGGTGACATGTTTCCTTTAAGTCCTGAAAGCTAACTTTTGGGAAAAAGTATATGGTATACAAAGGCATGTAAACAATGATCAGTGAACAAATTAGTCATTCATACATAGACTAATTCACCTGTTTGCAAGTAAATATATCTAAGAAATACAGCAAAAAGGAAATAGACACTAAACCATAAAATGTATAAAAAAAAGCAATAAACTAAATAAGCCTGAGGTCTCACAGCAAGTAGGAATCCAGTAAATGATGTACATTAAGTAATTACTGTATCCAGAGCAATGCCTATGTTTCTAAACAACCAATTTTCTCAATTATTATCAGGAGACTACAAAACAGCCAGAACTCACATCTGGGTCTTCAAGCTAGCGGAAAATATGAACCGGGGTTAAAAGGATGGCAAACATATGATGGCCACCAAGATGTGAATTTCCTTTTTGGATTCTAAAGTCCTTAGGACTTACCATAATATAATAAGGTAAGTGAAAATCACATGTTTATATTGCTTTATATTAGAGGTAGTGATTACAATATATGATATATTTGTATACGTCCTACCACTATCTAACCAGGATATTACATATCTCAATTAATCAAGTACTGGTTCTTATTTGAAAAATAATCAATCTACTAGGTTCCTATAGGCGACCTGCACTGCCCTACTTCCTCCTCCCATCAGGGGCTTCACAGCTCCCACCTTACTGGTTGTCCTGTGCTGTCTGTGGCTCCTGTCCCTGCCACTGCATTCTGCTCCCGAGGCCTGCGCATGTCGAGCAGGTCCAATGGAAGGGCACACCCATGCTGACCCCCAGCCTCTTAAAGGGGCAGCAAGATCAATTAGGTAATTTCTCCAGCCTATCACTTGGAGGTATTAGATATTTAGAGCACCCTCCCCCTTAGGCAGGTGCCTTTGCAATAAAGTTCCTGACCCTGTACTACCGTGCATTTACGTGTTCTTGTATCTTATCCGGTACACAGTATCTGTGTCCTGTGCCTGTGCCAAGTACCTGCCACACCTGCCTGAGCCTGCCAGATCCTGCCAGTATCCGTCATCCAGCCTGCTCCTGTTTTCCAGCCAGTACCAGCCATCCTGCCTATATGTACCCATATTGATGAAACTCTGGGGTCAGCTGCCACAGTCCCGGGGACTGCCCTGGATTGGTGCCTGGCGGCTACTTTCCAGCACAAGCCTAACCTCACCATCAGAGGTTCTAGAGAAGATGAAGTAGCCTCTTAGTTATGCCTCTCCAGGGTAAACCCGGCCCCGTGGCGCAGTGGGTCCACATCCACCTGCATGACAGTTGCTATAATGAAACTCTGCATATTATGCTTCTACCCTTTCAATTGAGTTACCCCTTTCTTCTTTTCAGAGATATTAAACAAAAGGAAAATGTTATTTCATCAAATATTTTTCTAAACTATTAATATTCCCTTTAACTGCTTCCTGAAAATGTAATACCGTTTAACAGTACTTTCCCATAATTGGGAACACATTTATGTCCAGTGGATGGCATGAGCACACGAGTTATCCATAGCAGGTGCCTGTTTTGATATGGAACTGATATCACATAGTGACAGCAGGAACAGAGTTAGCTTTGATCCCTGGAGTCAATAGCAAAAGCACTTAGGGGGTTAAACATAAGTAAATGGTTTTCTGTGTCACCTCTTCCCTACACCCATGACTTCAGGGTGCCAATGGGTTGCCATGTTGCCATGATAGCCAATAGCCTAGCAAAGGCCTCCTCCATGCTAAGGATATCCATTGCTTTAAACTTATCAGGCTGCCTCACAAGCAATCGTACACTGACAGGCAATAATGCATTAGTTTAACAAAGCATTATTTCAACCATCAATCAACTGCATTGGAAAGCTTGACAGTGGGACTATAAAGGTGATAAAGTTAATGTAATATTATATAAATTTATTTTTTAAAAATGTTTTGTTTATAAACTTTGCAAGTTAATAAAAAAACAATGTGCACATTACAAAGGCAAAAAAAGCATAAAATACCACTCAACCCCCCCTCCCCTCCCAAAACCGCCCCCCCCCAAAAAAAAAAACCCGAAGCCCATTTATGGATATATCAAAGAAAAAATAAAAAGATGTAGCTATCTGAATGTGGTGACACAAAAGAAGGACAGAACAATAGAACAAAAAAGAACATCATAGGTATTACTGTAATCATACCAACACACAGAATTAAGGTAGCATGTTGTTTTATGCCACAAATTTCAAGATGTGAAAATGAAAAAAATGTATTCCCCCTTCAAAGACTTAATAGAGGTTAACCCCTTAACGACCTTTGACGTACTGGGTACGTCACGGTGACATGGTGCTAAACGACCCATGACGTACCCAGTACGTCATGGCGAAATCGCGGTCCCGGAGACCCGGGGAGTCCAATTTCTTTGATTAAACGGTAGATTCGGGAAGGAGGGGACCTCTGCCTGACCTCAGGAGGGGTGGTGACTCCTCCCCGAACCTACAGAGGCTGTGATTGGCTGACAATCGCCGCTCAGCCAATTACAGTCACTGTAATGTTCCAGCCATTGAAAATGGCTGGAACATTTAAATCCAGCCCTGATCAGTGCTGCTGTAGCACTGGCCATTGGCTGGAGCTGGGTGATCGGTGCTTCACCCGCCCCCAGCTCTGATTGGAGAGACCGGTCTTGTGACCGCTCTCTCCAATCAATGTGGATCTGCGGCCTGTGACCGTCCCTGGAAGCCGAGGACAGCGGTCTCTGCGGGTGCCCATCGGTAAGTTGCCGCCCGCCCCTGTCCCCGATCGCCCGCCCCTGTCCCCCCCTGTCCCCGATCGCCCTGCCAGCCCCGCCGCTGTCTCCGATCGCCCCGCCTGCCACCGCCGCTGTCTCCGATCGCCCCGCCCGCCACCGCCGCTGTCTCCGATACCCCCGCCCGCCACCGCCAGCCCCGCCGCGGCTCCGATCGCCCCGACGCTGCTCCCGATCCACCGCTGTCCCCGCCGCCACGCTCCCGATCCACCGCTGTCCCCGCCGCCACGCTCGCCACTGTCTCCGCCGCTGCTCCGGATCCACCGCTGTCCACGCCGCCACGCTCGCCACTGTCCCCACCGCTGCTCCGGATCCACCGCTGTCCCCGTCGCCACGCTCGCCACTGTCCCCACCGCTGCTCCGGATCCACCGCTGTCCCCGCCGCCACGCTCGCCACTGTCCCCACCGCTGCTCCGGATCCACCGCTGTCCCCGCCGCCACGCTCGCCACTGTCCCCACCGCTGCTCCGGATCCACCGCTGTCCCCGTCGCCACGCTCGCCACTGTCCCCACCGCCGCTCCCGATCCACCGCTGTCCCCGCCGCTGCTCCGGATCCACCACTGTCCCCGTCGCTGCTCCGGATCCACCGCTGTCCCCGCCGCCACGCTCGCCACTGTCCCCGCCGCTGCTCCGGATCCACCGCTGTCCCCACCACCACGCTCGCCACTGTCCCCACCGCCGCTCCCGATCCACCGCTGTCCCCGCCGCCACGCTCGCCACTGTCCCCGCCGCTGTCGCACCCATCTTTTTCAGCCGCTGCTGCCCCCGAATCGGCCCCCACTGTTCCCGATCGGCGGCCGCTGCCTCCTTCATCGGCTGCCCCTTCTCCATCGCCACTACACCTCCTATCCCTCCATGTGCTGCAAGCCACCCTCCCCCCACATGTGGGGGGTGGGTGGCTTGCAGCACATGTGGGGGGAGGGTGGCTTGCAGCACATGTGGGGGCTGCAAGCCACCCTCCCCCCACATGTGCTGCAAGCCACCCTCCCCCCACATGTACTGCTGCAAGCCACCCTCCCCCCACATGTGCTGCAAGCCACCCTCCCCCCGGGGCCCCCCCTCCTCCATGTGCCATCTCTCTCTCCCATCAGACTCTGCCCCCCTCCCCGATCTGCTGCCTGCTCTCTCCCATCCTCTTCATCTACTGCCCCCTCTCACCCTCCTCAATCTGTTGCCTCCTTCATCTGCTGCCTCTTCTGTCTGCTGTGATCCTGCTGCCTAGATCCATCCTGTAAGGTAGGTATCCCCATCTCACCTCCCTCCCCCCCATCCTCTGCCGCTCCTCCATCCGCTGCGCCATTTCCCATCTTCCATCCGCTACGCCCTTTCCCATCCTCTGCCGCTCCTCCATCCGCTGCGCCATTTCCCATCCTCTGCCGCTCCTCCATCCGCTGTGCCATTTCCCATTATCCATCCGCTGCGCCCTTTCCCATCCTCTGCCCTCCTCCATCCGCTGCGCACTTTCCCATCTTCCATCCGCTGCGCCCTTTCTCATCTGCCGCCCTGCCCTCTGGTTGAAGCAACAGTTTTGTGGTAAAAAAAAAATTTTTTCTTTTCACGGCTCAACGTTATAAACTTCTGTGAAGCCCCCAGGGGTTCAAAGTGCACATCAAACATCTAGAAAAAAAATTTGAGGGCTCTAGTTTCCAAAATGGGGTCACTTATGGGGGAGCTCCATTGTTTAGGCACCTCAGGGAGTCTTCAAACCCGTCATGGCGTCCGCTAATGAGTGCAGCTAATTTTGCACTCAAAAATTCAAATGGCGCTCCTTGCCTTCCGAGTCTTGCCGTGTACCCAAACATTTGATTTCCACCACATATGGGGTATCTGCGTACTCAGGAGAATATGCACAATACATTTTATGGTGCATTTTTTCCTGATACCCTTGTGATAAAAAAAAGCTACCTGGTTAAAGTAACAATTTTGTGGTAAAAAAAATTTTTTTTTCTTTTCACGGCTCAACGTTATAAACTTCTGTGAAGCCCCCAGGGGTTCAAAGTGCACATCAAACATCTAGAAAAAATATTTGAGGGCTCTAGTTTCCAAAATGGGGTCACTTATGGGGGAGCTCCATTGTTTAGGTACCTCAGGGAGTCTTCAAACCCGACATGGCGTCCGCTAATGAGTGCAGCTAATTTTGCACTCAAAAATTCAAATGGCGCTCCTTGCCTTCCGAGTCCTGCCGTGTGCCCAAACATTTGATTTCCACCACATATGGGGTATCTGCGTACTCAGGAGAAAATGCACGATACATTTTATGATGCATTTTTCCTGATACCCTTGTGAAAATACTAATTTTTATGGCTAAAGTAACATTTTTGTGTTAAAAAAGTAACATTTTCATTTTTTCGTCTACATTGCTTTGGTTGCTGTGAAGCTCCTAAAGGGTTAATAAACTTCTTGGGTGTGGTTTTGAGCAGAGTGAGGGGTACAGATTTTAGAATGGGGTCACTTTTGGGTATTTTCTGTCGCCTAGGTTTCTCAAATCACTCCAAATGTGATGTGGTACCTAAACATTTTTTTTTGTAAATTTTGTTGGAAAAATAAGAAATTGCTGATGAACTTTGAACCCTTCTAACTTCCTAACGGAATTTTTTTTTTTTCAAAAATTACGCTGGTGTAAAGCAGACAAGTGGGAAATGTTATTTAGTAACTATTTTGTGTGACATATCTTTTAGATTTATGGGCATAAAATTTTAAATTTTGAAAATTGCAAAATTTTCAAAATTTTCGCCAAATTTCCGAAATTTTCACAAATAAACGCAAAACATATCGGCCTAAATTTACCACTGACATGAAGTACAATATGTCACGAAAAAACAATCTCAGAATCGCCAGGATCCGTTGAAGTGTTCCAGAGTTATAACCTGTCAAAGTCACACTGGTCAACATTGCAAAAAATGGCCGGGTCTTTAAGGTGAAAACAGGCTGGGGGCTGAAGGGGTTAAAAAGATAAAAATTCCACAAAAAAAAATAAGCGTTCATACAGCTATAATGGTAGAAAAATAACCAAGTTATGGCTCTAAGAATGAAGCAAAAACAATCATGGTGTCCTAAAGGCCAAAAAAAGGCCAGTCAAAAAAGGGTTAAGAAAATTTCCGAGATGGAAAATTAATAGGCAATTTTTTGGATAGACCATAATTATGATAGCATGTATCAGCATCACGGTCCAGTGAAAACCACCCAAAATGATATTTTAGCAAAAGAAAAATCATGGCTACCTATGACCCTACAGTCATATCTTCACTATGTTGCTAATAGATTTTAAAATTAAAAGTAAAATCTGATTAAAAACAGGATCAAACGAGACTTTAAAAATGAAAGTAGAAACGGTCTCAGTATCTTCAAGCGCACAGTTGTATCATACTGTCTCAAACCGCGTTGGGATAAATTATGCAGCTTGACCCACAGGTTAAAATCCCACATATTATGCCTGTAATAATCAGTCATTTAATTCTACTATCACAAAAGTAAAATTCTAAGTTTGACTATTCAACTACAGCTAACAGAAAATATCTCTTTACCGTTACAAAACATGTTTCTTCTAATTCATCAGTATATAAGATGATCCCAAGTGACATGATTTTTTTTCTCCTCAAGACTCCAAATTCACTTGCTACTGTAAGATACCAGATTCAGGCTTTCACTAATGAGCAAAATATTTTCATTTGAAATTTAAAGAACAGCAAACAAGAGGAAGATCACTAATTTAGCCACTGTCATGAAGATGTGGTGTCTAGTGAGGCACTGCGCCTTCAGGCTCCGAAAGGCCAGCAGCAATTAGGAAACCCATTACTTCTCAAAAAATTCTAAGCCTTATACTCCAGTAATAGAAGTGAGGATACTAGAGTTCATTTACTCCAAGTGCCTTTACTTTTGCATCAAGTAAAATATTCTTTATTAATTGGTGGAGGAAGATTGAACTAGATGGACCTAGGTCTTTTTTTAACCTGTGTAACTACCGTATTTTTCAGACTATAAGACGCACTTTTTCCCCCCCAATTGTTGGGGGAAAGTGGGGGGTGTGTTTTATAGTCTGCATGTAGAGCTGCGGGGAATGAGGGTGCTGCGGTGGAGCGGGTCATCAGGGGCACGAGCACACTGCAGCAGCGCCTACCGTGACCACGTGGGCCCGCTCATTACATATGCACGCCCATCCTCCCGGCGCTGACAGGTGGGCGGGATGATCGGCGGGAGATGCGCGCTTACTAAACAGCCTGCCCGCATGATCACCCCTGGCAACTACAGTCTGGAGTGATCATGTGCGGCTGTATTCACTGCTCATCATCATCAGCGCGGGTGCAGTGAATCAGTACACTCACCGTTCCCCTGCAGCACCGCGATGTCCTCCTGTCTGCCGGCCGCGGCTGTGTTTAGACTAGCGGTGCTCACAGCGATGACGTCATTGCTGTGCGCACGTGTCCACACGCAGCTGCCACCGGCAGACAGGAGGACATTGCGGTGCTGCAGGGATCGTGGCCGGCTCCACACAGCGCTGCCGGCACAGATAGGAGGAGGAGCGATGCTGCGTGAAGCGAGGAAAGGTGAGTCTATACATTTTTTTTTGTGTGCCACGGATGGAGGACATATAGCAGGATGGGGATATATGAGCAGGATGGGGGTATATGAGCAGGATGGGAGTATATAAGCAGGATGGGGGTATATGAGCAAGATGATGGCATATAGCAGGATGATGGCATATAGCAGGATGGGGGTATATGAGCAGGATGGGGGTATATAGCAGGATGGGGGTATATAGTAGGTTAGGGGTATATAGCAGGATGGGAGCACCTACCAGAATGGGGTATATAGCAGGACCGGATGCAGCCATATGCCAGGATGGGGTATATAGCAGGATGGGAGCACATACCAGGAGGGCAGTATATAGCAAGATGGGGCTATACCAGGATGAGGGACATATATATATATATAGATACAAGGCAGGAGGATCATTACCAGGATGGGGTACCTTAGTAGAGAATTTGCGGAGATTACACCCATAATAGTGTCATCAGCAGATCCTCGCCCCATAACAGTGTGTCATGACCACATTTTTTGCTTAAAATTTTATTTTCCTATTTTCCTTTTCTAAAACCAGGGTGCGTCTTATGGTCCGGTGCATCTTATAGTCCGAAAAATACGGTATATAATTAATAAATCACAATTTCTATAAGACATCATTCTGACGTCAGCATGTCTCATACATATTCTATCCATGTGTTAGGGCCAGATGGACGGGTAGACCCTGGAGGTGGATCCACTGGGCCGAACTCCCGGATGAGGGAAAGGAGTCCGGTAGCCGGAGCACTGTAGGTAGCAGGACAGTCCGTGCACTGAGAGCAAATGGAGAAGTCCCTGGGACCACGAGGTCACGGATGGTGGTCCGGGTGATGGAGCTCAGGTTCGGAAGCCGTGATGGTGTCAGGCAGGGTCCGGAACCGTTGGAGCGAGATGACGGGTCACCGCAGGGATCCGAGATGGTACGGACTGTCAGGATGGCAGATGGGCAGCGTTCGGGGTTCGAGGTACCGCAGGACCGGATGGCGATGCAGGGTCGGCTCTAGAAGACAGAGAGGTAAGTCTCTCATAGAACACAAGGAGACCTGACTCCTAGCTTGGGAAAACACGAAGAACAGGCCCCGCTCCCTTGGACATTAACCCCCTATATACCCTGTACCTGAGTGCATGATTTCCTGTTAATTGACACTGGCCCTTTAAGAAAGGTTCAGTGACCGCGCGCGCGCCCTAATGCGCGTGTACGCAGCCCGGGTGCCAGAAGCCAGGGCAGGAAGCTGAAGGGAGGACGCAGGGGAGCCGGCCAGGAACTGGGAAGCCGTCGGGCGCCGGGAGCGGAGACCAGGGGGCCTGGGAAGTGCGGGCACCGGAGGCTGGAGAGCGGGGAGCGTGGCAGGTGAGCCGGGGAGCGGAGCTGAGGACCCGGGGATCGGAGCAGGGGACCCGGGGAGGGGATCCGAGGACCCGGGGAGCGTGACACCATGTTCTTCGCAGACAAAACGCTTACCTATCACAGTCTATGGGCATGTATAAATATCTGTTGTTTTCCAGACAGATTGTCAAAGCATGTCCACATTTGATCTGACTTACGGATAGACATGGGCGAACAAACAGATGTTCAGGTTCGGCAGGTCCATCTAGACTTTAAACAAAAAGTCTGGTTCGGGACTGGTTTTGAACCTGAAAATGAGCCTGGATGCCAAACCCCATATTAGTCTATAGGAACCCAAACTTGTGAGCTTTAAAATGGTGTTAGGAAGGGCTATGGTGCTGCAAAATGAGGATTAGAGCAGTAGAATTACAGTTACTGAGTCTCTACAAAGCTGTCACATTGCTTCCAGGCCCACTTATTAACTCTCACGAATATGCACTGCTTCCCCCGCCCACCCTCTTTGACAGCATCTGTGAGTGGCTGCAGTAAGACTGCCAGTGTGACGGCATCTGTGATTGGTTTTGGAGTGAAAAAGTAAAAAATTTAAAAAAAAAGGAATAATTGAAAAAATGGTGAAGGATCGCCCTTATTAAAGCAAACAGCTACAGGCTGAAACCCCAGGCTGAGTGCATTATCTTGGCTGTTTATCAAAATACAAAGGACCCCAATGCAGCTTTTTTTCAATTATTTAAATAAATAGTTTTAAAAACTGGCATGAGCACCCCCCAATTTTCATACCCAGCTAAGACAAAGCAGACAGCTGGGGGCTGGTATTCTCAGGCTGAGGAGATTATTGGGCACTCCCCAGCTGAAAAATAGCAGCTTGCAGTCACCCTAGAATTGGTGCATTCATTAGATGTGCTAATTCCGCAGCTTTACTCGGCTCATCCATATTGGCCTAGAGGGGTGGCAATAGGGGTAATATAAGGAGTTAATGACAGCTGTAATTTGTTAAAAAAATCACAGCTGTCATCATGCCCATGGTTAGTTATGGGGAGGGTTACACTAATTGTGTAAGTAAAAATAAATAAACACAAACCACAGAGAAAAATTCATTATTTAAAGAAACTCACTTTCTCCAATTTATTAATCGCCAAAACACCCCTGCAGGTCCGACTCAATGTCCACAGACACAATGTCCCACGATGATCCCAGCTCTGCTACATCTGAGATTGCAGTGCCCGGTCACATTAGTAAATGTGAGCCTGCTCACTGCGGCATCAGGTACACATTAAGGAAGCTGCAGCTGTGAGAGCAGTGACATCAGTGAGTTCACCTGATGTAAAAGCTGGAGATTCTCACAGAACCCCAGCTGTGACCTCAGGTGGTAAATTCACTGAACTCATTTACCACACCTCAAGTGAAGTAATTGAAGTAAATGCCGCATTCCCGTAATAGGCAGATGTCCACACGTTGCTGACATTTTTTAAACAAATCTGCATCTCCTGGGAAAAAAACACATAAAAAACGCAGCGTTTTTGGTGCATGCTTCTGCCAAGAGATGCAGATTTGGTGCAGAAACGTCTGGAACAAATCTACTTCTCCTCGCAGAAATGCACATCAAAATCGCACTGCATTTTCCTGCCAGGAAATGCAGATTTGATGCAGAAATGCCTGCAACCTCATACTCAATGTGCACACAGAGAGAAAGCTGCCTGGTAACAGAAAGTGCACACTCAAATCCTATTATGTAAAAGTGTGACTTTATTAACAAATACAAACTGGCAAAAACAGAAATATTTCAGTAAAAACACTTAAAACAATGTTGGATCAGAAAAGAAACATTTCCAAATATATTGGGACGGGATATAATATTCCTACAGGAATGTCACCAAAATAATATAATATATGGACACTGGGCAGTAATATCTATACAATTGTATCTGGCTGTCACACTATACAGAGGGGACAATAGATAGTTGAGAAAAATGCAAATATATATATAAATAATCCCGACACTAGATAACAGATGCATAATTTAAATAGCCATCAACAAACATTTGCCACCATTGCATTGACTGCCATAGAAAATAAAACAGTACCCAGCGCCCTGTAATACCTACTACCCTACCTGTGTCGCTACTTCAGTAGCTTCGTCAGAGGTTATCCTGTCCATGTACTGTAGTCTGTCAAAATGTCATTCTTTAAATAGTAAGTGCACTTACTTGAAATTTTTGTGTTTAGACTGTGCTGTTAGCAGATTTCTGGAATCTCGTAGGGTTTGCAGGTACTATAAGGCCATGTGCACACGCTGCGTATTTTTCTGCATTTTGGCTGTGTTTACAACTGCACTGTGTCTACAACTGCACTGTGTCATTCACAAAATGCATGCGTTGTGCTTCCCCAGCAAAGTCTATGAGAATCATGCAAAATCCGTGTGCACAATTCTTTTTTAAATGCAGCATTTTGATTGTCAAAAATTTGACAAAATATCTGCGTTTAGAAAAGCAGCATGTCAATTCTTTTGTCCGTTTTGGCAGCGTTCTACACCCATTAAAATCAATGAGTTGTAGAATAATGCTGCCAAAATGTTAAGCAGCAGGTTTTTTTGCGATCCGCATGTTTTTTTGACATAACAAAGGCAGGTCTTTCGGTCTCTTTCTCTGTTGGTCGGTCTCTCTGTCGGTCTTTCTCTCTATGTCTCTATCTCTCTCTCTGTCCATGTCGGTCTCTCCCTCCACCCCCTCTCTCATACTCACTGATCCCTGATCCCCGGCGCGGCGCTGCACGGCGTTCACACTGTGGCGGCTTCTCCTCTTTTTAAAATGCCGGCCGCTCATTAATACATCTCATATTCCCTGCTTCCCCCACCCACCGGCGCCTATGATTGGTTGCAGTCAAACACGCCCCCACGCTGAACTGTATCATAGATCCCAAGCACTCAAATAGGACACAAAGTAAATGCAAAAGTGTTATTTATTAGACTATTTGCAAAAAGAAAACACCACCACAATAGAGCAAAGCCAACGTTTCGGCCTATGTTAGGCCTTTGTCAAGGTTTTGCCTATAAAAGATAACAGAGAGTATTTTACACACCACAAAGTGACAAGATACGAAAAATTACATATATATATATATATATACAGGATATTTACACACGTACGTATGATAGAATTGTGGATGGGACGAATTAGACGTCAGAGGACTGTACCATACGGCGTTTACTTTTCAAAGCTACGTTGCTGAATAGAGAAGAGAGCAATTGATAAGCACCAAAAGGACAATGTTATAGTCATACAGTAACAATAAACAAGCGCTGATATGGTCGTATTGGATAGCTGTCCTAGGTCAAACCAAGAGGAGGTATACAAGTAGACAGTGAGTCATACTAATGTGGGGGCATCATAGTAAGGGCTCTATACATCAGGGCAATAGCATGAAAAGGCATTACATAGCAGATAAACCCAGGGTTACATTATAGTATATTAAGTACAGATAAGCATACTAGAGTTGTCACATACCGGAGGCTAGGGAGGCCCAGAAGAAAGGTGGAGGGAGAAAGAGGATGCCTTTGGAGAGAGAGGGTGAAGCAATGGTAAATACATGAAGGTGCATGGAGGAGTAGATCAGCAAATGAGAGCTGGAGAGAGCAGGGCGTATAAAGTGCAGGTTACCTGGATAGCACGAGGAGTGGGGACGGGGTCCCAGAGGTCTGTGATGGTGGCATGAGGCATGTTGGGATGCTGTGCGGCGCGCATTTATAAAGGCTGTGTGCCATTTCCGGGTGTCAGTCACTGGGGCTGCTGCGCCTGCCTGTGTGACGTTGGTGGTGATGTGGGCGCATAGCTGCGCATGCGCAGAGCGTCATAGCAAGGGTGGAGACAGCTGTCTCACTGCAACCAATCACAGCCACCGGTGGGCATGTCTATATCGAGCAGTAAAAAAAAAAAAAATTATTAAAAAAAAAACGTGCATTCCCCCCTAATTTGGATACCAGCCAGGGTAAAGCACACGGCTCAAGGCTGGTATTCTCAGGCTGGGGGGCTCCATGTTATGGAGAGCCCCCCAGCCTAATAATATCAGCCAGCAGCCGCCCGGAATTGCCGCTTCCATTAGATGCGACAGTCCCAGGACTCTACCCGTCTCATCCCGAATTTCCCTGGTGCTGTGGCAAACGGGGTAATAAGGAGTTAATGGCAGCCCATAGCTGCCACTAAGTCCTAGGGTAATCATGGCAGGTGTCTCCCCGAGATACCTTCCATGATTAACCTGTAAGTTAAAGAAAATAAACACACACATCCAAAAAATCCTTTATGTGTAATGAAAGACAAAAAAATACCCTCTTTCACCACTTTATTAACCCCTCAAAAACACCTCCAGTTCCGACGTAATCCACGCAAGGTCCCACGACGCTTTCAGCTCTGCTACATCGGAAGCTGACAGGAGCACAGTAGAACACCGCCGCTCCTGTGAGCTTCATGCAGCAACTGAAGTGAGTCGCGCGATCAGCTGTGCTGTCACTGAGGTTACTCGCGGACACAGCTCTCAGGTGGAGGACTGCAGCTGTGGCCGCAAGTAACCTGAGTGAAAGCACAGCTGATCGCGCGTCTCACTGCAGTCACTCAGGGGATTTGTGATCACAGGTGAGTCCTTCTCGTGTGACCGCAAATCAAGCTTTGGCACACGCACAGAGCCGCGTGAGCACAATGAAGTCGGGTGAAGTTCATCCGAGTTCATTCTGATCATGCGGCACTGTCTCGCAGCCAACCATGACAGTAACAGTGCGGTCCCACTTGGCTCTGCTGCAAGTCTATGGGGATGCTGCAGAGCCGAGTGGGACCGCACTGTCAAAAATGTGCGTTCTGGATGCTTTTCCCACTTTGTCTATGGTAGAGCAAGCATCCAGAACGCATGAATTCTCCAGGAATGTGCGCACATTTCGTTCTGCACAATGCGTCTCAAAACGCAGCTTTTCCAGCTGCGTTCTGAGACGCACATGTTGTGACTTACACGCTGCGGAATAGAATGCAACTTGCGCACATAGCCTAACAGTAGCTTTTTATTAGCATGTATCTGCGTAAAACCAATGGCAAAAAACATGCAAAACAAAACAGCAAAAGTGCACTGTGTGAACACACCCTTATGGTTTAATGGCTAAGAGAAGCTTGGAAATAGTTTTTTTGTATGTGTGAAAAAACAGGTGCCACACTGATCATACATATGAGGCAAAAATTGATAAAAAAAAATTACTGAATTACAAGGATTAAAAGTAGTCGTCTATTTACGAGAAAAAAAAAGCCATCAGAATGAAGATTTAAATCTTGGATGAAGTTTTCGAAAACTGGAAATATATGAGTAAGTCAGATATAATAGACGAAATTCTATTTGTAATACTTATAGGGATATTGCAATTTTTCTACTTATGTGAAGACAACATTTTAGATGTCACTTTAGAATTAGATTCTCAGCCGTTGACAGTAATCTGCCCCTTTTTACTGATTGAAGATGTTGACAGTAGCAAAACTGAATTCAATTTCAGAGAAGCTAATTGAAAGTGACGACATATAAGGATACACTTCTTGTTGCTGTTTAAACAATAGAAACCATAACAGAATAGAAAGATGAAAAAATCTCTGGGAGAAAAAGAAGCATTACTCTAGATTGAGCTCACTCATAAATCCACCGGTTTAAATTTTGGGTTGGATTTTTTTTTTTTACAAATCAATATGTATATCACTTATCTTCCTTTACCAGAAAACATCAGGTGTTTAACTGCTGAAACCGTGAAGACCTGGAAATCGCAACAAAAACATAATACTGGGAATGACAATAGAATGCAACCATTAGGAAGTGATGGTTACGGGTAAAGTGGAGAACCTCATATGATACCAAATGAGTTCAGAGCAAAATCAAAATCATTTTTTTAATGCCAACATTCCTTTATATTTATTTCTTTTATTAATTTTTTACTTTTAATTTTACGAAATTGAAAAAGCCAACAGTGAACTGTGACAATAAAGTTTTTGCTTTATAAAAAAAAAATATTAAAAAATGCAGGAAAAATGGGCACAAATGTATAATAAAGGCAACTTGTAAAGTATCCCTTAGAGTATTGTTAGAAAAAAAAGTTTTAGAAAACCCTTTTTTAAGTCTTATTTACAAATTCTCTTTTGGTCAGAATGGAGCATGGGTACAAAGCGCACCTCTAACGGCCCCGTTACACGCAACGACATCGCTAACGAGATGTCGTCGGGGTCACAGAATTCGTGACGCACATCCGGCCTCGTTAGCGACGTTGTTGCGTGTGACACGTATGAGCAATGGCTAACGATGTAAAATACTCACCAAATCGTTGATTGTTGACACGTCATCCATTTCCCAAATGTCGTTGCTGTTGCAGGACGCAGGTTGTTCATCGTTCCTGAGGCAGCGCAGATCGCTACGTGTGACACCCCAGGAACGCCGAACAACACCGTACCTGCGTCCTCCGGCAACGAGGTGGGCGTGACTTCCATACGGCTACTCTCTGCCCTTCCGCTTCAATCGGACGCCTGTTGTGTGACGTCGCTGTGACGCCGCACGAACCACCCCTTTAAAAAAGAGGCTGTTTGCCGGCCAAAGCAATGTCGCTAGGAAGGTAAGTACGTATAACGGGTACTAGCGATATTGTGCACCACAGGCAGCGATTTGCCAGTGCCGCACAAACGACGGGGGCGGGTGCTTTCACGAGCGACATCGCTATCGATGTCGCAGCGTGTAAATCCCCCTTAACCCTAGTAACCCTAATAATATAATAATAATAAGTTTTATTTCTATAGTGCCAACATATTCTGCAGCGCTTTACAATTAAGAGGGGACATGTACAAACAATATGAGACAATACAAAATAACAAAATTAAGAAACCAGGAGGAGTGAGGGCCCTGCTCGTAAGCTTACAGTCTATGAGGAAATAGGAGAGACACACAAAGTGAATGGGGGGGGGAGCTTGTCATATATGGTCCAGCCATCGATTTAATAGGGTATTCAAAAGCAGCTGCATGAACCCATTGGTGAGAATTTATACAGGTACAGGGGATGAGAACTGGAAGTAAATAATTTTTTGAAGGGCAGAAAGGGACTAGATTAGATCAGGGCAGTGAGTTGATAGGCTAGTCTAAAGAAATGCATTTTTAGGGCCCGCTTAAAGGTGTGGATGTTGTGAATTAATCGGATTTCTCTTGGTAGTGTGTTCCAGAGCATAGGCGCAGCTCGTGAGAAATCTTGAAGACGGGAGTGGGAGGTTCGAATTGTTGAGGATGTCAGTCTTAAATCATTAGCAGAGAGGAGGGCACGGGTAGGGTGATAGACAGAGATGAGGGAGGAGATGTAGGGTGGTGCCGAACCATGGAGAGCTTTGTAAGTGAGAGTGATAAGTTTATATTGGATTCTGTAACGGATAGGCAACCAGTGCAATGACTGGCAAAGAGCAGAGGCATCAGTGAAGCGGTTGCAGAGGAAAATGATCCTGGCTGCGGAATTCAGAATGGATTGGAGAGGGGAGAGTTTAGTAACAGGGAGACCAATTAGTAAAGAGTTACAATAATCCAGGCGAGAATGAATGAGAGCGACAGAGTTTTTGTAGAGTCAACGGTAAGAAAAGGTCGAATTCTTGAGATGTTTTTGAGGTGGAACCCTGTGCTGCAATGCACAATCAAACCATAGATTTGAGTGAATACTGTGTTATACCTAATTCTCCCTGTGGTGGCACTTCAGGAAAATTGAAGAACTATTATCCAGTTTCCCTACAGGTAAACTCTGATTGTGGGGTAGACTTTGTGATTTGTGGACTCTCAAGAAATCCTTATAACAAGTAGTCTAAGGGGGAATGCTTCTCCTTGTGGATAATATCAATGCGGCATAAGAAGACTTATAGTAATGCTCCTCTATGTTCTCAGGAAACCATTGCGTAACCTATAAGTCTCCTCACGCTAGCTTGGCACTCTCCAAAAGGTGAAACTGTCAGGCTGCCACCAGGGGGAGCTGGAGCCCTGCAGGGAAAAACACTACATAGAGCTGAATAACCAAGGAGGTGGACACACAGTGTGTGCTGGTGAAGTGCCTTGCTGCATCAGCCGGAAAGCAGAAGCCACGGGGCGTGCGGGGGATGGTCGGCCAGGCCGGGTCATACACAGTACGGGGAGAAGGAAGACCGGACGAACGAGCAGAGGTGGGGTCGAGGTCAGGCCGAGGTCAGTACCAGAGGAAGCAACCAGTGGGGAGGTAGGAGAGGGAGGAACAACCGGGGCTATTGTGGGAAGGAAGGAGGTGGAACAGAGGAAGGGAGGAACAACTAGGGGACGGAACACAGACAGAGAACGAGGGCACAGAGAGGGGATGGATCAGGATCACACTTACAGGGACCAGCAATCACAGGCAAAGCAGTGCTTAGCTTATAGCCGGCACTGGTTCACCGGAGACACCAGTATTTAAGGCATTCAAGCTCCAAAAGTGAGGTCCGAGAGAAGGCTCCGCTCCCTAGCCATTTGAACAGGGAGACGAAACCATGACAGAAACATTCCCCGTTAGACCTCAAAGGCCTTTTACCTAGGTAAATCAGATCTCCTGCTTTGCACTGATGAGGTACAAACACTCAGAAACACATGTCCGCAAATGGTGTGTCTTGTTTACCTTTTTATTGTAGGTCATGTAGCAAGGCTTGTTAAAGGGCTAATATTCACTTCTAGAGTTGCTACCCCAATAGGAGGCAGAAAGTGGAGACGGTAGCACTAGTGTTCAATCATTCTACCATTAGTTATACTGCATATAGATTATGCCACACACATATATATATATATATATACACTGCACAAAAAAGTAAACTTCTGTGAAATCAAACTGTCCACTTGGGAAGCAACACTGATGGACCATCAATTTCACATGCTGTTGTTTAAATGGAATAGACATCAGATGGAAATTATTGGCAATTATCAAGACACAGTCAATAAAGGAGTGTTTCTGTAGGTGGGAACCACAGAACACATCTCAGTACCAATGCTTTCTGGCTGATGCTTTGGTCTCTTTTGAATGTTGGTTGTGCTCTCATACTCATGGTAGCATGAGACAGACTCTACAACCCACACAAATGGCACAGGTAGTGCAGCTCATACAGGATGGCACATCAATGCAAGCTGTGGCAAGAAGGTTTGCTGTGTCTGTCAGCGTAGCGTCCAGAGGATGGAGGTGCTTCCAGGAGACAGACCAGTACACCAAGAGACGTGAAGTGGGCCGTAGGAGGGCAACAACCCAGCAGCAGGACCTCTACCTCCGCCTTTGTGCAAGAAGGAACAGGAGGAGCACTGCCAGAGCCCTGCAAAATGACCTCCAGCTGGCCACAAATGTGCATGTATCTGCACAAACGGTTAGAAACCATCTCCATGAGGATGGCATGAGGGCCCAACGTCCACAGATGGGGGTTATGCTCACTGCCCACCACCGTGCAGGATGCTTGGCATTTGCCACAGAACACCAGGATTGGCAAATTCACCACTGGCGCCCTGTGCTCTCCACAGATGAAATCAGGTTCACACTGAGCACATGTGACAGACGTGACAGGGTCTGGAGACACCATGGAGAGCGATCTGCTGCCTGCAACATCCTTCAGCATGACAGGTTTAGCAGTGGGTCAGTAATGGTGTGGGGTGGCATTTCTTTGGAGGGCCACACAGCCCTCCATGTGCTCGCCAGAGGTAGCCTGACTGCCATTAGGTACCGAGATGAGATCCTCAGACCACTTGTGAGTCCATATGCTGGTGCAGTTGGCCCTGGGTTCCTCCTAATGCAGGACACTGCCAGATGTCATGTGGCTGTAGTGTGTCAGCAGTTCCTGCAAGATGAAAGTATTGAAGCTATCGACTGGTCCACCCGTTCCCCAGATCTGAATCTGATTGAGCACATCTGGGATATCATTTCTCGCTCCATCCACCAACATTATGTTGCACCATAAACTGTCCAGAAGTTGGCGGATGCTTTAGTCCAGATCTGGGAAGAGACCATCCGCAATATATATCTGCGGCATATATATATATATATATATATATATATATGTTACGAGGGGGACCCGGGGAAGCGTGCCAAGATGGGAAATGGACTGCTTCCGCCGGTCAAGGTCCACTGTGCGGTGTAAGGGACCGCCGCTATGGTGGGTGAAGAGTGAGCGGGTTTCTGCTAGCGATCGTCTGGAATGTCACAGACGATCTATGTACACCGATCTGCCCTAACCCGTGAGGGTTGTATGGCACAGATCTCACGGCTCGGTGTACCTGTTGCACGGGGAAGCACAGAGGTGCCCACGCACGTGTGCCAGTGGAAGTCACGAGAATATGGCACGAGGGTAGCACAGAGGTGCCCACGCACGTGTGCTTTCAATAACCAGGTGAGTCCAATGGAGACTTGAGGAGCTCACCTGGGACAGGAACACGGCCTGTTGACGGGGGTACTGCCGGAGCAGCAAGGCAGGAACACGGCCTGCAAACGAGGTACTGCCGGAGCAGCAAGGGCCAAGCCCACAAGAGACAGTAATGCCTGAGCAGTGGCGTGGCAGCACGCTGCCAGACATCCAAACATAGAAGGACGGTCGCGCGCCGCCATGATGGCAGGGGGAGCTTTTAAGGAGGTGCAGCTCCACCCGAGGGCGGGCGCGAGGCGGAGATGACGGACTTGACCCAATCAGGGTCCACGACGTCCCAGCCTGGCCAGTCAGGATTCACCACGTCACCAGCCTTGTCATCAAGCCGTGTGACGTCAGTGAGCGAATCAGGACCCACCACGCATTGCACATGCTCAGCCTCCTGCCTCTGGGAAATAGAGGTGGGATCCTTGGTCTCACAATGTGGAGAGATAACGGGAATCTCACTGCTTCCCTGAGCAGTAAACCTCTGCACATAGCGCAGCCTCGCAGACCTTCGGGGCCGCTGAGCAGGAGAGTCTGCGGCAGGCCAGGAATGCGAGACCGCTTCACTCCTTGTAACAGGAGAACCACTAGGTGTCACCCTTCTGCTGCCTCTCTGAGAAGGTATCTCCTGCACACTGCGCAGTCTGGCAGACCTTCGGCGCTGCTGAGCAGGAGTGCTCGTGGCAGGCAAGGAATGGGAGACTGCCTCAGTCCTTGCCTCAGGAGAGCCACGAGATGTAACATATATATATATATATATATGTATATCTATATATATATATTTATTATTTGTTTTTTTTGTGTATTTATTTATTTATTGTTTTATTGTTTTTTAATATGCAATAAAATATCCCTTTTGTAAAATCCTATTCGTTTACCTTATTAGCACTGATCTGAAAGTGATGCTGGTCTCGCACTATAAACGGTCACTGTAGTTTCAATAAATGTATCTCCATGTGAAACACAAACTAGTAAACATCAAAACTGCAAACTACTGTACGAGTGGCAGCATGTATAGTAATGACAAACTCTATACACATCATCAAAAGTCATGTAGATGGCTGTAAGAAATTCAACAGGTTTTTGAGTGTATTATGAAACCTTTAAGCTTTTAATTCATTTTTTTAGCAAAATGACAGGTAGGCTTTCAATACAGCATGTATACAAACAAAAGGTTTTGTTTTTTTTTTTAGAAAATACAACAATATGAATGAAACAAACATAAAAGAAATAAAAAACATATTTGCTTTGGAAGGAGCATTTAAATTATCTCCAATAAATGGGATTTACTAACATGTCAGTTCTTCTGGTCATTTAAAAGCTTTTACAACTTTGCAGAGACCCAGAGTTTAATACTATACAATTTTCAACTACTTTTCTCCACTCTCAAACACATTCATTCCTGCCCAAAACGGAGGTCACTGTACCTATGAATAAATACATGTAAATTGCTAAAACATTAAAAGGAATCTGTCAGCAGGTTTTTGCTATGTAATCTGAAGACAGCAGATGATAAACGCTGATACACTGTGTTCAATGCTGTCACGCTCCCCGGCTCCCCTGCCATGCTCCCCGGCCCCTCTGCCTTGCTTACCGGCTCCCCTGCCACGCTTCCCCGCTCCCAGGTCGCGCTCCGCCGCTCCCGTGCCAGGCTTCCCGGTCCCCCGCTCCGCAGCCTTCCTGCTCCATCGCCTGCGGTCCCCAGGCAGCCCGGTCCCCGCTCCCGGCGCCCGTCGGCTACTCTGCCTCAGCCCGGCTCTCCTGCTTCCTACTCACCGCTCCCTCCTCTGGCTTCTGGCACCCGGGCCTCGCGCATGCGCATTAGGGCGCGCGCGCGGTCATTGACCCTCTCTTAAAGGGCCAGCACCTAGAAACAGGAAATTGCATAGACAGGTACAGGGTATATTAAGAATCACTTTCCTGGTGGGCGGGGCCTGTTCTACGTGTTTAGCAAGCTAGTGTTCAGGTCCCCTATTGCTTTGCCTTGTGCTTTTGCCTGCATTTACCCTGTCCTGTCTCGTAGAGCCTGTCCTGCCACGCCAGCCGCTCCGAACCACGCTCATTCCCGTAACCTGACGGTGACTTCGGCGGATGTTCCACCATCTCTGCAGCTCCGCCAGTCTCCAGTCCCTGGCTCCGTTTGGTGACCCGTTCCATCGCTCAGCAAGTTCCGGATCCCGCCTGACCTTACCACCTGGCCTCGGACTCTGAGCCTCGTCACCCGGACCACCGTCCAGAACTCCGTCCACCTTTCCTGCTCCCCTACGGACTGCCTGGCTACCATTTGTGCTTCGGCTGCCGTGCACCCAGACCCTCTGGCGGGGT
Organism: Anomaloglossus baeobatrachus; assembly: GCF_048569485.1. Taxonomy (NCBI): domain Eukaryota; kingdom Metazoa; phylum Chordata; class Amphibia; order Anura; family Aromobatidae; genus Anomaloglossus; species Anomaloglossus baeobatrachus. The sequence goes on from NC_134358.1 coordinate 428,759,905, forward strand.
GACCTGCCTGGCTGCCTCCTCAAGAGAAACCGGTGTACAGTCCAGAGGTTCCACCACCCGGATGTTAAAGCTAGAACAGGCCATGGATCCCGCTGAAGCACTAGCGGCCCTGCAGCAGGAACTCACACGACAGCGCGAGACCCAGACCCGCATGCTGAACTTCATGACTTCTGTGGATGCCCGTCTGAACGCGCTACAAGCAGCGACCACGCCTGTGGCATCTCGGGATTCCACTGCACAATCCACGTCCGCAGCTCCCGTGGCAGCCTCCTCGGATGCTTCCAAGCTTCGTTTGGCCTCACCACCCCGGTACACTGGAGATCCCAAGACCTGCAGGGGATTTATAAACCAATGCTCCCTCCATTTCAAGCTGCTGCCGCACCTTTTCGCCTCCGACCAAGCCAAGGTCGCGTTCATGATGTCCCATCTAGAGGGAGAGGCACTGGCCTGGATGAACCCCTTGTGGGAGAAGGAGGATCCGGTGACCACTGATATCCAGGACTTCTTGCAGGCTTTCTGTAACACCTTTGATGAGCCCGGACGCACCGCCGCCTCTGCTTCATCCCTCCTCCGGCTACGTCAAGGGACTCTGACGGTGGGCCAATATGCTATTCGTTTCCGCACCTTGGCCTCGGAACTCGGGTGGAACAACGAGGCCCTAACTGCCGCCTTCTGGGAAGGACTCTCGGCTCGCATTAAAGATGAGCTGGCTGGTCGTGACGTGCCTTCTACCCTGGATGCCCTGATTGCTCTGGCGACTCGCGTGGATCTTCGCTTTCAGGAACGATCCAAAGAGGTGTCCCGCGAGAGGCGTCCAATATGGCACTCCTTCCCACCACAGAAGTCCACCGCTCCTCAGTCGGCGTCCCCTGGCGCGTCTACCTACGAGCCCATGCAGATTGACCGCCTGAGGCAGTCGGAGCAACGCCGAGCAGAACGACTAGCAAAGGGTCTCTGCTTCTACTGCGGTGATGGTTCCCACCTGCTACGCTCTTGTCCCGAGAAGCCGGGAAACTCCAAAGCCTAGGCTTGGTAGGAGAGGCTACCCTAGGTGCTGGGACACTCTCAGACTCCATTACCTGGACTATTCAAGTCACTACAGAAGAGACCCGGTTCACGGCAGAGGCGTATCTTGATTCCGGAGCAGCAGGCAACTTCATCCAGCAGGCCACGGTGGATAAGTACCAGGTGCCGGTCCTCCCACTAGAGAAACCGCTGGTGATCGCCTCTGTGGATGGGAGACCCCTCTCTGACACCGTCTCACTGATCACCAAGCCTGTGGAAGTACGGATTGGTGCTTTGCACACCGAGAAGATCACCTTCTACGTCCTCCCGCGTATGTCTCATCAGATCCTGCTGGGACTCCCATGGTTACGGACACACGAACCGTCGGTCAGCTGGAGTAAAGGTGAAATCACCCGATGGGGCTCCTCGTGCCACGAGAGATGTCTGAAAACCATCCAGCCCGTTCGACGCTCTCCGGTTCCAGAGTCTCTACCAGGACTGCCTTCTGCCTACTGGTCCTTCTCGGACGTTTTCGATAAAAAGGAGTCAGAGGTGCTACCGCCTCATCGTCCCTACGACTGCGCCATCGATTTACTGCCAGGAACCACGCCTCCTAGAGGAAGAATATACCCCTTGTCCCCTGCTGAAACACGGGCCATGTCTGCCTATATCACCGAGAGCCTGGCAAAGGGGTTCATTCGGAGGTCCTCATCCCCTGCCGGAGCAGGGTTTTTCTTCGTCAAGAAAAAGGAAGGTGATCTGCGCCCTTGCATCGACTACCGGGGTTTAAACCAGATCACCGTAAAGAACAAATACCCTCTGCCGCTTATCCCCGAACTATTCGATCGGCTCCGAGGAGCCCGTGTATTCACCAAGTTGGACCTCCGTGGGGCTTATAACCTGGTTCGCATTCGCTCTGGAGACGAATGGAAAACCGCATTCAACACTCGAGATGGGCACTACGAGTATTGTGTCATGCCCTTTGGTCTGTGTAATGCTCCGGCAGTCTTCCAAGAACTGGTGAACGACGTGTTCAGGGACCTCCTCTATGTCTGTGTCGTGGTATATCTTGATGACATCCTGGTCTTCTCTCCGGATCTACAGACCCACAGAGAAAACGTGCAGCTAGTTCTCCAGAGGCTTAGAGAAAACCGTCTGTACGCAAAGTACGAGAAATGCATCTTTGAGAAGTCGTCTCTTCCCTTCCTGGGTTATGTTATCTCGGACACTGGCCTGCAGATGGATCCTGAGAAAGTGTCTGCCATCATCAACTGGCCTCCTCCTTCCGGACTGAAGGCTATCCAACGCTTTCTCGGCTTTGCGAACTATTATCGGCAATTCATCCCGCATTTCTCTGCCTTGACTGCGCCTCTCTCTGCCTTGACTAAGAAAGGAGCTAATCCTAAGGACTCGTCCCCGGCGGCCGATGCCGCGTTCTGCTCCTTGAAACAGGCGTTTGCTTCTTCCCCGGTTCTCCATCGCCCTGAATTGAACCGACAGTTCACCTTGGAGGTGGATGCCTCTTCCTCAGGAGCCGGGGCAGTGTTGATGCAGAACTCCCCCTCCGGCAAGATGGTCACTTGTGGATTCTTCTCCAAGAGCTTCTCGGCACCCGAACGCAACTACACCATCGGGGATCGGGAGCTACTGGCCATGAAGCTTGCCTTGGAGGAATGGCGCTACCTCTTGGAGGGAGCAGTATCCCCTGTAATCATATACGCGGACCACAAGAATCTGGAGTACCTGCGGTCAGCCCAAAGACTGAACCCGCGACAAGCCCGCTGGTCCTTGTTTTTTGCTCGATTTGATTTCCAACTCCATTTTCGGCCTGCGGACAAGAACGTGCGGGCAGACGCTTTGTCCAGGTCCTTCGTGCCCGTGGAGTTGGAGGTGGAGACGTTCCAGCCCATCATCAACCCCAGCAAAATCATTCCGGTGAATCCTGTCGCTTTAACTCAGATACCCCCTGGGAAAACCTATGTCTCAGATACTGACAGACAGAGAGTCCTGCACTGGGGCCATACCTCGAAGATCGCCGGCCATGCTGGTCAGAAGAAGACTTGGAGTACGATTGTCCGTCACTACTGGTGGCCGTCCCTCCGTACAGACGTCACATCCTTCGTTTCAGCCTGTCCGTCCTGTGCCCGGAACAAGACACCAAAGCACCTACCATATGGACGTCTCCTGCCTCTGCCCATTCCTTCTGTTCCGTGGCAACATATCGCTATGGACTTCATTACGGACTTACCCTTATCCTCCGGACACAGTCATATGGGTTGTGGTGGACCGTTTCTCAAAAATGGCTCACTTCATTCCCATGGCCGGGCTGCCCTCTGCCCAGGAGCTAGCTGACTCCTTCATCCAACATATATTCCGATTGCATGGCTTTCCCGCACACATTGTGTCCGACAGAGGAACTCAGTTTACCTCGCGCTTCTGGAGGGCCCTCTGCAAACATCTGGGAGTATCTCTGGACTTTTCTTCGGCCTACCATCCTCAGTCGAATGGGCAAGTGGAGCGGGTCAATCAAATCCTGACCTCCTTCCTGCGCCACTACGTTAATGCCCATCACGATGACTGGTCCATGCTTCTTCCTTGGGCTGAGTTCTCCCACAACCATCACATCAGCGAGTCCACCTCCAGCTCTCCATTCCGAGTCGTTTACGGACTTCAGCCTTCTGTTCCATTGCCAGTATCCTCGGCTTCCGATGTCCCCGCAGCAGATGCTCTGGTCCAGGACTTCTCAGCCATATGGAGCTCTGTCAAGACCTCCCTTGAGCGTGCTTCTTTGCGGATGAAGAGACATGCGGACAAAAGGCGCCTGGATCCCCCGTGTTTCTCCCCTGGTGATCTGGTCTGGCTTGCATCCAAGTATGTCCGATTGAAGTTGCCATCGTACAAGTTGGGTCCTCATTACATCGGGCCGTTTAAAGTCATCAGCAAGATCAATGCAGTCTCCTACAAGCTGCAGCTCCCGGCCACGATGCGGATACCCAACTCTTTCCATGTCTCCTTGCTCAAGCCTGTTGTCCTTGGTCCCTTCTCCGCTGATGCCGGTACTGCTCCTCCTCCCATCGCTGACGATGACATCTATGCGGTAAGGGATATCATGGCCATGAAGACCGTACGAGGTCGGCAGTATTTCCTGGTGGACTGGGCGGGGTATGGTCCCGAGGATAGGTCCTGGGAGCCCCGGGAGAATGTTGGCACTCCTCTGATTCGTGCCTTCCTGTCCCGTTTGCGGGGAGGGGGGCATGGGGGAGGGGGTACTGTCACGCTCCCCTGATCGGCTCCCCTGCCATGCTCCCCGGCCCCTCTGCCTTGATTACCGGCTCCCCTGCCACGCTTCCCCGCTCCCAGGTCACGCTCCGCCGCTCCCGTGCCAGGCTTCCCGGTCCCCCGCTCCGCAGCCTTCCTGCTCCATCGCCTGCGGTCCCCAGGCAGCCCGGTCCCCGCTCCCGGCGCCCGTCGGCTACTCTGCCTCAGCCCGGCTCTCCTGCTTCCTACTCACCGCTCCCTCCTCTGGCTTCTGGCACCCGGGCCTCGCGCATGCGCATTAGGGCGCGCGCGCGGTCATTGACCCTCTCTTAAAGGGCCAGCACCTAGAAACAGGAAATTGCATAGACAGGTACAGGGTATATTAAGAATCACTTTCCTGGTGGGCGGGGCCTGTTCTACGTGTTTAGCAAGCTAGTGTTCAGGTCCCCTATTGCTTTGCCTTGTGCTTTTGCCTGCATTAACCCTGTCCTGTCTCGTAGAGCCTGTCCTGCCACGCCAGCCGCTCCGAACCACGCTCATTCCCGTAACCTGACGGTGACTTCGGCGGATGTTCCACCATCTCTGCAGCTCCGCCAGTCTCCAGTCCCTGGCTCCGTTTGGTGACCCGTTCCATCGCTCAGCAAGTTCCGGATCCCGCCTGACCTTACCACCTGGCCTCGGACTCTGAGCCTCGTCACCCGGACCACCGTCCAGAACTCCGTCCACCTTTCCTGCTCCCCTACGGACTGCCCGGCTACCATTTGTGCTTCGGCTGCCGTGCACCCAGACCCTCTGGCGGGGTGACCTGCCTGGCTGCCTCCTCAAGAGAAACCGGTGTACGGTCCAGAGGTTCCACCACCCGGACGTTACAAATGCTGTGTCATTTACTACCCTGCGGTGCTGTTGTTTACTTAAGTGAAAGCTGATTTATTATTCTGTAATCAAAATCATCCGAAAAACTATTTTTAACAAAATAATGGAAAACTCCTACATGAATAAACAATTACCAGCCCCGAAGTGCGTTTCGCATTGGGCTTCCTCGGGAGCCCCCCGAGGAAGCCCAACACGAAACGCGCGTTGGGGCCCATAATTGTTTACATTCCTGAGGCAGGATTACATGGGTAAGTTGGATCATTATACTGATATATATATTTTTTCATATATTTGTGGTACTGGACTGCCCACTAATGGCCGTGGGTAGTTACTACAGGCCCTATCATTACTAATTGTGTCCTATTGGGTTATGAGCAATACTAATATTTATTTTAATTACTGCACCGGTTTTTGCACATTTAACCAGTCCAAGTACTACAAGTATTTGATATATTTATGAAAATCTCTTGATCCATACTTTATACCCCATCTGTACCGTGTCCTCAAGGTTTTGTTTACAATTTCTTTTTGCACCTTATATCCCCCCCATTTTTGTTATACATATCAATTGATTTTTTTATGTATTTTTTTAATTGCTTAATAAAATTATTTATGATTAATATGGATTTTGACTCCATTTTTTCTGAGGTCTGATTTATTATCTTGTCTATCTTCTCAATTGCTGTGTACAAATATTAGGAAGCACTGACCGCACTAAAGTGAACTCTAGATGTAAGGAGAGAACATGAGCCTGAATTTATCCCGTAACCGGGGCTAATATCTCCGGCCCCAGTTACAAGGGAAGCCGACAATAAAACAATTTTTTCATGCATTTTTTTAATATATATATATATATATATATATATATAACCCGCCAGTCCAACAGTTTTTAGCCCTACACCCATCAAAAAAAGACATTTACAATATAAAAAAATATTTCTAAGGAAAATTGAATGCAATTTAAAGGGAATTTCACCAGGTTTGTGCCTCCTAATTTGAGAACAGCATAATCTGGAGACCCTGATTCAAGTGATGTGTTTCTCACTGGGACACTTTCCACAGTCTTTATGAAATCATTGCTTTATCAGCAGAAGATTATCACTAGAGAGTTAGTTGGCGCGCTGCCATGTAGTCCTCCATATTCATGAGCACTGTATATGCCACCCTCATTACTAACTAGCAGCTCTCTGCATACAATGTGCATGTGCAGAAAGCTGAGAGTGATGGGGGCAGGGTTATACAGAGCTCAGCATTCAGAGACCTGCTAGATATCTAACAAATAAAACAAAGATTTTATCAAAATAACATTCCTTTATTCACATGAACATGAACAGCATCAACTTTATCCACTGATCTGGCTTTTTTTACTAATTGAAAAGTTGCCCTAACAACCAACATTTGGTATATTATTACTTACAAAAATATTATTTTTATCGGGGGGCTCTATATTTTCCAAGGTGACAGCAGCAAAATTGGGTAATATTGATTGACACCTTTCAATTAGTGTTTATAATTAGAGGTGACAACCACTTTTGGAACTCACAGACTTTTAACCTTCTAATACATTTTCTGGCAGAACCTCTGATACATCTCTCGTGTCTACAGGGCTACTAGAGGAATCCGGCTTTCTCTTGGGAACCCATTAGCAGGCCATTAGCTTGTTAGAGTTCTATAGTTTGCAAGCACTGTGTACAATTTTAATATAATACAGTAAAGGACTTTATGTTAACACAGTTTTTTTCCCGGTTTGACCCTGATTTGCCAAAATCTAAATGGGATCTCTTTGGATTTGATGGACTTTAGGTCATGTGTTACATATAACTAAGCTTCTGAATTCATATGTCACATCCATTACTAACCCTGGAATGAAAGAGGGAATATGTACGGCATGTACCTATTCGTAAAAATGAATAAGTATCACTTACTAAATGTGCTTTATGCCCCATCAATAATTTCAATGTAACAAGACACAGTACATCTTCCACTCAATTAATAATATACTGCCTGTCACATAATTAGATTCAAATTTGCATAATCATCATACCTTAGCTTTGAAAGTGTCAATCAAAGCCGTTCCTCTGAATCTACCTACAGGAGTGAGATGTGTATGTATTGCGGCACTCAATTTATATTACCTAGGTTATGACAACAAGCTTTTCAATTCCTGTTTTAATAAGCACCGAAGCCTTGAAGGATGTACATCATTTTCCTGTCTTCCTAAATGTAATAGTGACATTTCAGAGACTATAATAGGGAAAGTAACCCCCCACTAAGACAAGAAAAGGAAGGGGTCACTTGTGTTCATAAATCAGGAATTTCTGTATCGCTAAAACTTTGAAAATTATCTATTGTTTAAATTAAGTTTTCAGGTTACATGTAGTTTTAAGACATTCTTGGCAATGTTTTTAATTATTATTATTATTATGTTTTCATTAAAAAAAAAAAGTAATCTTGCAATTATCAAACTAAAGGCTCAGGATTTTTTAGACTCATACTGTCACGCTTTTACATGGGTATGTTCGGACCAACAGATGTCCGACGCAAGACAAAAACTCACCTGAACAACACCACAGACAAGGGGGACACCGGGGAAACAATAACAATGGTGGGCCTGGGTACTAGTGAGAGGGTATATGGACACCTTCTTTCTTACCTGGCGCTGTACCCTGCACTCCTAGCCAGACCCTATACAGGCTCTTCACCTATCGCCAAGCAGGAATACCTGAAAAATCTCTACTATAGTCCTGGCTATGAAGTGGGAGGTAAGGTACACTTGACTCATTGCTGCACTAATACAACAGGAAGGTAGGAGAGACAAACAGGTGAAAAACAACCGATATGGAGACGATACGTCTCAGGATAAATCCACAGCAGCTCCTTCCACCAAAGCGACTTTGATAGAAATGGCTTTGTATAATCAGCAAAGATTCCTGGAAAACCTGGCTACTTAAACACAAAGGGGAGTGGCAACAGAGCAGTTACAGCTGACAAGCACTGCAGGAAAGATGCTAGCAGCAAAACTGACATTAACTGTTTCAGTTTCCAGAGAAACAAAACCACGTTTAAATTTAGGTTCCAAGATTCAACAATTCAACAGTTGTCACTAAAACAGGTAGACAACCATGACACATACATCTTGTCCTTTCAGCAAGAGTTTACAGCAAGGTTCCATATTATCAGAGGCAGGAGTACAATGACTGATAACACCTCCATACACAGCTGATAACACAGGATCCACCAATCACAATAGAGGATGTCACAGCTGATCTTCACCCCCTCCCTTCACTATGGCATTTGCAAAGGCTCATTAGATACTGCAATTCAAATGGTAGGGTCGAGATCTGTATAATGAGGAAGTTAAAGTCTAAGAAACCACAGTGACCAGGGATATTTGCTAAATTACTTTTTTCTTTCGTCTTTCTAATACAGACTGTGAAATATAAAAAATGGCGAAAATAAAAAAGCAATTAACACAAAAACCTGATTGAAACAATAGGTCATTTTCTGATTATAGCTTCCTTTTAAGCTATATTGTCAATGGCATTACTGCATGCATGCTCCATTGATAACAATATGGCCTTAGTTTAAGCTTTTGGCAGGAGTAACTATCACGCTTTCTAAGATAATATACTAGTATGGAATTAAAATGTCACATAATACCAAAACATATTATATGTCTGTGTTCAGAACTGTGAGGAAATTCATTCAGCATGAAACAGGGACAGGTCCCTTCATTGCGAACATTTATTCTGAAACACTATGCTCCTACCTGACAGCTTCTCCTGGAATTAAGGCCGCTTTAAACGAAACGACATCGCTAATGAGATGTCGTTGGGGTCACAGAATTCGTGACGCACATTTGGCCTCGTTAGAGACGTCGTTGCGTGTGAAACGCACGAACGACCGTTAACGATCAAAATTACTTACCTTATCGTTGATCGTTAACATGTCGTTCCATTCCAAAATATCGTTGCTGTAGCAGGACACAGTTGTTCCTCGTTCCTGTGGCAGCACACATCGCTATGTGTGACACCGCAGGAACGAGGAACAACCTCGTACCTGCGGCCGCCCGCAATGAGGAAGGAAGAAGGTGGGCGGGATGTTCATCCCGCTCATCTCCGCCCCTCCGCTTCTATTGGACGGCTGCCGTGTGACGTCGCTGTGACGCCGCACAAACCGCCCCCTTAGAAAGGAGGCGGTTTGCCAGCCACAGCGACGTCGCAGGGAAGGTAAGGCCGTGTGACGGGTGTAAGAGATGTTGTGCGCCACAGGCACCGATTTACCCGTGATGCACAACCGACGGGGGCGGGTACGCTCGCTAGCGATCTCGCTAGAGAGATCGCAGCGTGTAAAGTGCCCTTAAGCTGGGACTCGATTGATAGGTCTCTCCTTACATACTAATAGGGAGAGTCCATCAAGTTGAGTTGGTTGGGGAGATGCCCAAACGCTTTTTCTTCCTGTTCTGGGCTCATTTCTAATGTATGTTTTATCATAAATGATGCAGAATTGGAGGAGATTAGATGAGATCAAGGGCTTACTCACTCTGACGAGTGCGATCAGATGTTTTACTATGGGGCAGTGAGTAACACCATTTTTTTACATACCGATTTGGCACGATAAAAAAATTGCTGCATGCTGCAATTGGAAACATATATCAGACAGCAATCACCCATACAAGTCAATCTGTGTGTGCAAAACATTAGACTGCAGTCAGATGACATCCAAGTACAGTCCGATATATACCGACACAGACAATGGAGATGATGGACAAACTAAGTTCTTCATCTTTTCCTCACCTGTGCTCCCATTCTAGCATATGAGAGGATCAGACCACATCAAGTGAAACTTGGCTCACACTTGGAGCAAAGTGTCATTTACATAATGCATCAGATTTTTTCATATGAGAGAATCATCGTCATTGTGAGTGTACCCTAAAAGTCCTTCTGGGGCGCAGGAACTCATCTGAATATTGATCTCTGTACTTCAATGTAGAAAACGTTGCCGCCATATATAGAAAATGAATATTCACTGCTGACATTGACATCATGCGCTGCCTGTCACTTACACACCAAAGTCAGTTGCCGGCGTCAGAGGAGGATGCACACTGGGAGAGTAGCAGGAAGGTGAGTAGAATTGTTTCTTTCTTATGTGTTAAAAAAGAGGCATAACAGGAGATGATATTGAGTAGTTGGTAATTTGCATGGACATCCATCTCTTGTCTTTTGAGTGGATGAATTGACTTAATTTTGAATCCTTTCAACTGCCATGGCACTTACATTATGCAGTTTGTGAATTTTCTTGACTTAGATGCCACTACTGATGAGCTGGATGATGCTATTTCTCTTTTCTTGGGAAATCTTCTTCATGGTTGCTTCTTGATTTGAACCAGTGATCTCTCACTTGGAAATTAACCTAACAACACACTAAGCTATTATTAGGGAATGTGAGAACAAGTTAAAATCTGTAGTATACAGGAAGAAAAATATTTCTCTACCACCAGGAGCAAAACAATAACAATGCAGTGACATGACAATAATCTGCATAACTAATCATATGCTAAATAGTTGAAAGTCAAATTTATGTATGAGAGAGAGAAAAAGCTGTAGTGGATGGTGAGATATGCAGCTTTAAAGTCAAAAGTTCAAAACATTGTAACCCTTTTGCTTGTCAGTCTGTTGTCTTGGAATAGTGAGATCCCAGTGGTCCAGGCAAGCACCCTATGAAGCATGTTACACAAGTCTGGAATGATGGCCCAAAAAAAAGATGAAGAAGTCTTGACTTCAATATTGTCATTCTAAGCGTCAGCTTGACTTCGCAAAAAAAGTACAAAAACTGGAGAGTAAAAGATTGAAACAGCTAATTTGGAGAGATGAAAGAAAAGTCAAAAGACTAGGCTCTGATACGTGCATCTAAGTCTGGAAGAAACAACAGGAAAAGGTGGTAACGGATGGATAAATTGAAACTGGCAAGTTTGGTGAAGTATGATTCTATGCAGTTGTTTCAAAACCAAAGGTGTTGGATACTTGACCAGGATTGATGATGGTCTCAATGCTGAGCTACATGTGCGTATCCTACAAGACAAGTTACTTCTTATACTCGAGTACTATGGGTATGAAGAGGACGAGATAGTGTTCCAGAAGGACAATGACCTGACTCATATGTCAAGATTGGCAAAGAAATGGTTCAATGACAATGAAATAGAGGTGCTGGAAGTCTCTTTTATTAAGTAAAAGAAGATATAATAGAGGTGCCGGATTGGCCCCCACAGACCTTAAAGTGAACCTGTCAGGTGCAATATGCACCCAGAACCATGAGCAGTTCTGGGTGCATATTGCTAATCCCTGCATAACTGTCCCTGTATACACTAGCATAGATAAAGAGATCTTTAGAAGAAGTATTTCTAAAGATCTTTCATCGTATGCTAATGAGCGCAGGGACTAGTCTCCTGGGGATTAGTTCCCCTGGCTACTCGGTTCCATTAGCATGTTAGTATGCCCCTGTGGGTGTGCTATCATGCTAATGAATGCGCAGCGTCACAAAATGATCTCACTCACCTCTCTGTTGCCATTGCCGCCCAATGCTGGATTTCGGCTCTGTGGACATGACCCCGGGCTTGCGGTCATGCGCACTACTTCAGTTTGAAGCCGGAATGCGTACATCTGTATTTATAGTGCGCATGACCGAAACTCCGGGATCATCTGCACAGAGCCGAAATGCACCGTCGGGCGGTGATGGCAATGGAGAGGTAAGTGAGATCATCCTCTGACGCTGCACATTCATTAGCATGATAGCACACCCACAGGGGCGTACTAACATGCTAATGGGGCAACTAGCAAGGGAAATAACGCCCTTGTGACTAGTTCCTGTGCTCATTAGCATAAAATAAAAGATCTTTAGAAATACTTTTTCTAAAGATCCCTTTATCTATGCTAGTGTATACAGGGATGGTTAGGCAGGGATTAGCAAAATGCACCCAGAACTGCTCGTGGTTCTGGGTGCATACTGGACCTGACAGGTTTTCTTTAACCCATTTGAACACTTGTGGATGAAGCTGAAGAAAAAGCTGTATACATACCCAAGTGAATCAATTGGTGTACACCAACATTGGGAATGTGAAGAAGAGACCTGGGATCAAATTTTGGTCGAGACATGTGTGACGTCCCAGGGCTGTGGGGTACTCGGTCCCAGGCATGTGGTGAGCAGGGGGGAACAGTCATGGTTGCGGCCGATGCCTGGTTTCGTGACTCTGGTGGTCGGTCCGAAAAAAAGGGGTGAAAAATGGAAGAAAAATAATGAAAAATAAAAGAGTTTTCGACTACGCCACTTGCGGTGTGGGGACCAGGTTAATGAAGCAGGGTTCTGCTGGGGGCTGGTGGAGTAATGCAGCTTAGGTATTTTGGGCCCTCCGCAAGCAGGACTAGGCCCCAGCAGTGGATGAGGAGGGGGCAATAGTAGGGGACAGTTAATGTATGGGTATGGAGGAGAGAAGGAAACAGTAAACACCGGTATTGCAGTTTCAACTTGCGTTTTTTACTTTTGGCTTGGTACCTGGACCCGCTGGTGTCGGTTCCAGGTGTTCCCGCTCCCCTTGTTCTCCGTGCCAGCTATGACCTGGGGTAGCTGTCCTCCATGCACACTTGTTTGTATTGGGCTCCCATGGCTTAGAGCTTCTGGGGAAGCCCCTCCGTTTCAGTCTTGGTCTTATTGTAGGAAGCCTGGACTATTTAATGGGTGGAATTCTGTCCCTTGTCCCAGGTCCCCTCTTTGCTGCTGATGCTTCAGACTCTTTGGTTGGTGAGGGACCCAGGAGATCCCCTCAGCTGGCAGATTTAACAGTTGACCATAAAGTGTCTTGCTGTCCTATGGTCTGCACCCTGCCTTGTGCTAAGTCCTGTGAGCCTTGGTTCCGGACTTCCACAGGCGTCCCACGGTCCCTGGAGTATTATACTTCCACAGGTAACTCATGGTTCCTGGAGTCCTGGTTCCTTACTCCATAGTCCTTGTCTCCTTTATAGCATCTCATTCTTACTTTAGGTCTTTACACCTTTCCTTCTCTACTTCACTCCTGACTCTCTCACTCCTTATTCCTCACTCCTTCACTTCCTACTCTCCTCTTCGCTTCCTCCCGCTAACTTCCCAACTGTCCACTGGCCCCTTCCCTTGCTGGGTCTCTCCCTACAGATTGGGTGGCAATTAGCCAATAAGTGCCCATCCCTTTTACCTGTTGCTAGGCAGTCTCCCAGTCTGGAATTGGGGTTAAGTATGTGGCCTGAGGGTGCTGGTGTGTTGACTGGCACGGATATTCCGGGCTTTGGGTTTCCACAGATTACATTTTGTGGCACCTGATACCTCAGGGGTGCTACACATGCTTCAATCTGATAGAATCATGCCTAGAAAGATTCAGGGAGTGCTGAAAGCCAAAGATGAATTTACAAAATATAACAAAATAATAATTAAAATTTTGATTTTTAGAATCAAAATAGTAACAGTGCAGTGACAGGACAAGAATCTGCATAGCTAATAATATGCTAAATAGTTCCAAGTCAACTTTATGTGTGAGATAACCAAGAAAATTGTCTATAAAATCATGGTAGTCTCACGTTCAAAGCTGTAGTGAATGGTGACATATGGAACCCGGAAGTCAAAAGTTCAAAACATTGTTAACCTTTTGCTCGTCAGTGTACATGCTATATAAGTTAGCTGATCATGTGAGTCACTGTTTGAACTCTTCCGTTTGGTGCATCAAAATGTTTTATACAGCATACCATCTTCCAGACTGTTAAACTGATTACCTGAGCCAGCTTTTCAGTATGAAGTTTGATCAAGTCTTGCAAAGTCTTTTACCCTTGGGTGATTGTGGTACATATGCTCTGAGCTGTGCAAACAGCTTGACTCAAGTAATCTCGGTCTAAAAAAACAATTCGCTAAATATCAATCAGAAAGTGCCAACAGTATTGAAAAACAAGAATTTTGGAGTATATACAAGACAGTGAGAGAGAATGCATTTAAAATCCACAAAAAAACCCCCTGTTGTTATCAAACTTTGTATTGATAAAAAGCAAGTACTAAGAAACAGTGCTGTCAACAGATGGGTATATGTACTTTGTGTTTCAAGGCTCTTTAAATCTTGGCTTACCTGTGACTAGAGACACAGTTTTCTTTCATCTGAATAGTTTTCTGTCCCCTAAGGCAACAGCATTTCCTGACACTTCTCACCCTACATTCTCAAATTGTCCTTAGTAGCCTCACATGTCATTTTGCTAAAATTAAATATAATACCAGATAATTTTTATCTAACCAAAGAGGTGGATACTATCATGAAGGTAAAGTGTCCGCCTCTTATTGACGTCTTATATGGTTTGCTTGAAGTCTATCAGGACAGGTCTTGTAATGATTTTTCCTGTCCTCTGATGTCACAATAGCTGAAACAAGGTGTGAATAGCTTGACTTTACACTGAAGTGACTCCATCTACTTGACTAGATCGACCTAACTAGCATAAGAACCAGCTGGACATTAAACAAAATTTTCATCAAAATGACATATGGTCTAAGGCTACTGACACATCTTTGGGAACTGCAAGAACTATCAGTTAGTGGGGGCTCATTGATAGGCAAAAACCTTCTCATAGGCTACTTTAACCCCTTTCAGCCAAAAGCCAGTTTTCACAATCCTGATCAGGCTAAACCTGAGGTTTGAGGTTTGGGTTTGGAAATCGACGTCCAAAAAACCCCTCAGGTTTGACGTTTGAGTGAGTTACGAGTGCAAACTATTCAAGTGAGCAGCACTGTGCTTGCGTACGCTTGGTGCTCAGCCCTGTGCTGGCAGCGTTTGAGCGGCTCAAACTGGGGGTAAAATCAGTGTCATCAGATGCAGTGTGCACACACACACACAAAAAAAATAAAATAATATTTTAAAAACCCTGCCTACCCTCCCCTGGAAGTGTTCTGCTTATGGCTGGCTACATGTGGGCGGAGACTTGAACTGCCCAATTACTGACTTCTCTTAAGGTTCGGATCAAGTTAGAGTCACAAACTGAACCTTATGTAAGGTTCGGCTGTGCCCTCCGAACCGAACTTCCAAAGGTTCACTCATCTCTAGTGATAATCACTCTGGAATGCTTCTACATACTCCAGTGAATGAGTTTCTTCATAACACACTGTACTTAATTTAGAATTTAGATTAATTTCTTTTGTATTTATGAAAATATAGAAAAATGTCAAAATTTAGAACAAAGCCCCACAAGTGACTAAAGTTTTGAAACAATACATCACAAGGAATATATCTGGGGTATAGTGAGTATTTGGAGCCCACAAATAAATCATACCATTTTATACTAGTGGTCTGCAAAATTGAAAAGTTATTTTTTTCCCCACAATACTTGCTTTAGCCTGACATTTTTCATACTCCCAAGGGGTAGTAAGAGAAAATGGACCACACAGTTTGAAATGCAAGTTGCCTTGACTATGTCAGTATACGAGAGGTACTCAAAAAATACTGTTTGGGCACACTGCAACACTCACAAGGGAAGGAGCTCTATTTTAGAGAGTGGATTTTATTGGAATGGTGGGCAGCTGCCATGTCATGTTAGGAGAGCCCGATGTGCCATATCAGTTACCCCCAAAAGTGACCCCATTTACACCTTTCAATGAACTCATCGAGAGGTAAATTGAGCATGTTGAAACCATGTGTTTCACAGAATTTTACACCATTGGGCCATCAACATTTAAAAAAATGACATTTTTATCACTAAAATGTTGTTTAAGCTACAAATGTTTCATTTTCACAAGTGGCAATAAGTGAAAATGGAGCCTACAATATTTTATGCAGTTTTTCCTGAATGCTACAATACCCATAAGTAGTCAGAAACAAGGGCTCAGAGGGAAATAGAGTGATTAGACTTTTTGAGCTCAGATTTTCCTGGGATAGTTTTTTGAGCACTTTTCCCAGAGCCCCTAAGGTTCCAGGACAGCAGTAACCCTTTTTAGTGGAAATTAAGGTCCTCTAGGAATTCATATAAAGGTCTGTGGGGCAAATCTCAATTATGGAGTTTGTAATTGTTCAGAAAATACATGTTGGGAACAGAAGACAGAAAGAATACAGCTAAGTACAACAACCTACACTTTATAGAAGAGAGAGGCTTACCCAGTAAGGGTACGCTCAAATGAGCGTATGACTCGGATGAGTGTAATGCGAGAAAAATTCGCATTGCATTTGGACCAATGTTATTCAATGAGCAAGAGTAGATGGTCAGCTTGTTTCTCATCCAGATTCTGGATGAGAGAAAAGTCACAGTATGCTGCAGTTGTCAGCAAGAGCTGTGTCACTCACACCCATACAAGTTTATGGGTGCAAGTGAAACATCGGCCTGCACTCGAATGATATTTGAGTGCAGTGCAGTGAGATAATTGCATCAGCTGACAATGGAGGAGATAGTGAGATTAATCCCTCCTTCTGCTCCGCAGCGCCCACCCCCTCTTCTGCAGCTGTGGTCCGATCAGAAGATCGGATCACAGTTGCATGACAGTCAGCTCACGCTGGCAGCACAGAGGGGGCCGAGGGTCATTAGCAAATCACATCCAATGCACTCGCATCGGATGTCATACCATTGTCTGAAGATGGAAACTAACTCTGCCATACAAACTGTGCTCCACTGGGAACCACTGATCTGTGATGGCCTAAGGATTGACCACCATTGTACAAGGTATGATAATCTGATACATGATTGATTGCTCTCAGTGAGAGAAACAAAATTAAAATTTTGTAGTTGTGATGCCTTTTAATAGCTAACTAAAATAAAAATAAAATATGATGTTATAAAGCAAGCTTTTGAGACATCTCAGGTCTCTTCCTCAGGCATGGTATGACAAAATATCTGAAGAAACACAAATATATACACAAAACAGGGCAGAGCGATGCATAGTAAAAGGACATTTAAATAAACAAACACTTAGCTTGGAAAGTGAATCCTTAATTTTTAATCCTTAAACTTTTTCTCTTTTGGGGAGGAGCTATATCTACAATGCACAGGAACTGCTATGGGAAGCAAAATGGCACAACAGTATGCAAACCTTTATATGGCTAAACTGGAAAATTCCATGAAAAATTCAATGCATTTTATCCAACCATAAAGTTGACATTGGACCACTCAAAAACAGAAATCAACTTCTTGGATACCACCATAAAGATTCAAAATGGCTCAATCCAGAAATCAGTGTATCGGAAGCCTATTGACCGTCCCACATACCTCAGATGGGACAGTTTCCATCCCAAACACATTAAAAAGTCCATTGTCTACAGCCAGGCCCTCAGATATAATCGTATCTGTTCCAGGCCAGCAGACAGGGATGAACACATCTTTAAAAGACATTTTTAAACCAAGGCTACCACTTCACCTCCATAGATGATCAGATCATTAGATCCACAAAGACCCCTAGAAGTGAACTGCTTCAATACAAACAAAAAGAGGAAAATAGTCGAGTACCTCTGGTGGTGACCTACAACCCACAGCTTGAGGTACTGAGACGTACAGCCAAGAAACTTCACCAAATTCTACACAAGGCTGACCAGTTAAAAACAATATTTAAAGATCCTCCATTGCTGTGCTACAGGCAACCTCCTAATTTAAGGAGCATCATGATCCGAAGTTCTATGCCCTCAGAAAAAACCAAGAGGAACTTATCCTTGCAATGTAAAGAGCTGCAAAACCTGTGCTCATGTAGAGACCAAAGACCGGATACAGATCCCTAACACACAGAAGGACTATAAGATTCCTGGGACATTCACATGCTCCTCTTCCAACGTGGTTTACTTAATCATGTGCACTATATGTCCTATTGGGGGCCTCTATGTTGGAGAAACAGGACAGAGACTGAGAGCAAGGATGAGATCTCACCGCCACACAATTACAGACAAAAAAGCCATTTACCTGTGGCCAAACATTTCTGTGCTCCAGGACACAACATAAACCACATGAAAGTTGTCACTTTAAAAGGCAACTTCAGATCACAGAGCCATCGCAGGGTCTGGGAATGCAAATTCATCACAATGTTTAACTCTGTGGACACAGGACTCAACCTCTCAGGAGGATTAATGACTTATTACAAAATCTGAGAGGTCAGCTCCAGAGACCTAGGGCACCATACCTCTGAGCCTACATGGATATTAGGACAATAAAACTCACACCACTAATCAAAGCTAATTAAGGATTCACTTTCCAAGCTCAGTGTTTATTTAAATGTCCTTTTACTATGCATCGCTCTGCCCTGTTTTGTGTATATATTTGTCTTTCTTCAGATATTTTGTCATACCATGCCTGAGGAAGAGACCTGAGATGTCTCGAAAGCTTGCTTTATAACATCCTATTTTATTTTTATTTTAGTTAGCCATTAAAAGGTATCACAACTACAAAATTTTAATTTTGTTTCTCTCACTGATAGCAATCAATCATTTTTCAACTGGCTAACACGGTTCTAAAACCTTTTTCTTTTAACTAAATCCGCTACATGTCATATCTGTAGAGCATTATGGAAAAAAGACATGAGCCTACAGGTTCTCCATACTATGGTAAGACTATACAAAAGGACAGTAGTTGAGGTATATAATATTATGGGTCGGTTTGGAGACTAGGTTCACATTTATCCTGTCTTCTACCCCAAGCACTTATATCAGGACTTCTGTCAAAATCTGGGAAATACAGACAGAATCCCTGACACAAGATTTCACTATAATGTAGTAGATGTCACTTTGGATTTCGTAAGGGTTCAGATCCACTGGTGTCCTTCTTTTTAGAGATGACAAACCTGTGGTCAAATGACCTTTTGTACATACCTAAAAAGATAGGACATCAACAGAAAGGAGGCCAAATGGAGTCTAAAGTGACTTCATCTGCCTCATTACAGTGATTGATTCTGTAGGGGTTTTCGTCTGAATCATATTTTAGGACACATAAATGCTGATGTAACTGCTCAGTTTAGAGCATAAGATAATTATGAATTGAAACTTATTCTAGTTTTTGAAGGCAGAGTGAACAAATACACAAGCAATTCAAGAATTGTACCATATTTTTTTTTTTACAGCATTTACCAAGTAATCAGTGATGAGACAGCTTTATTCTTCAGGGCAGTATGATTACAGTGATACCAGATTTGTATTCTGAAGATGTTTTATATTTTGCGACTGTCATTCCCATCCCCATCTTTCATCTCTCATTCCCATTTTTCATTTGTCCCTTTGTCCTCCTCCTCCCAATGGCTCAATCAATTTATTTAGCCTCTTCCTTCGTCTCTCCTTTTCAGACATTGCACAGGTGGAATCCCAGCCTTACGCTTCCCCAACATAACTCCTCTTTTTTCCTATTATCACCTTGGTCTTTACTTATTGTTTCTTTTCGATGGCCCTCTTTTCTTTCTTTTCCCCTGGTTATTTACTTTTTTATCTCCTTTGCAATCTATTTATAAGTCTACTTCCCTCTTCGTCAAATTTTCTTTTCAAGTCCTAATGGTATTGTGCACTTTTGTTCCCCTACAGTTTTTCTATCATTACAGTGAATGATTCTGTCGGCAATTCTGTCTGAGATACAAATTTAGGAGATTTAGATGTAAACTCCAATGTAACTGCTTGCATAGAGCGCAGGATAATTGTGAATTAAGCCGTACTCTGACTTTTTAAGGCAGAGTGAACAAATAATAATAAGAATTTTAATAGTCAGAATTTTTTTTATACAGCACCAACATATTCCACAGCACTTCACAATTCAGAGGGGACATGTACAGACAATATCAGACATTACAGAGTAAAGGCCACTTTACACACAGCGACATCGCTAGCGATGTCACTGGTGAAAGCACCCGCCCCCGTCGGTTGTGTGTCACGGGCAAATCGCTGTCCGCGGCACACAACATCGCTTACACCCGTCACACATACTAACCTGCCTAGCGACATCGCTGAGGCCGGCGAACCGCCTCCTTTCTAAGGGGGTGGTTCGTGCGGCGTCACAGCGGCGTCACTAATCGGCCACCCAATAGAAGCGGAGGGGCGGAGATGAGTAGCCCTAACATTCCACCAACCTCCTTCCTTCCTCATTGCCGGTGGCCGCAGGTACGATGTTGTTCCTTGTTACTGCGGTGTCATACTTAGCAATGTGTGCTGCCGCAGGAATGATGAACAACCTGCGTCCTGCAGCAGCAACGATATTTGAGATTAGAACGACGTGTCAACGATCAACGATATGGTGAGTATTTTTGATCGTTAGCGGTCGTTCGTACGTTTCACACGCAACGGCGTCACTAACGAGGTCGGATGTGCGTCACGAATTCTGTGACCTCAATGACATCTTGTTAGCGATGCCGTTGCGTGTAAAGTGGCCTTAACACAATTCAACAGATACCAAGAGGAGTGAGGGCCGTGCTCACAAGCATACAATATAAGAGGGAACAGGGGAGGCACGAAAAGTGCTTGTATTTTAAGGCCTGACTATCAATATAATAAATAGGGTATTCAAGTAACGCTTCATGAACCGATCACCAGCCAGTATACAGGTGTAAACA
Source organism: Anomaloglossus baeobatrachus (assembly GCF_048569485.1). NCBI lineage: Eukaryota > Metazoa > Chordata > Amphibia > Anura > Aromobatidae > Anomaloglossus > Anomaloglossus baeobatrachus. The sequence goes on from NC_134358.1 coordinate 428,780,587, forward strand.
GATGATACATGAGACCAGATTTGGAAGACAAATTTGTAACGGCAAAACAGGAATAGTTAAGTGAGGTGAAGTGATAGGCCAAGCTAAAGAAATACGGTTTTAGGGCACACTTAAAACTATGGGTATTGTGAATTAAGAAAATACACAATTCAAGATGTTTTTGATTTTTTTTTAACACCAATTACCATGTGATATAATTGGTGAGACTTAATTATTCTTCAGGTCAGTACAATTATTATTATTATTATTATTATTTATTATTATAGCGCCATTTATTCCATGGCGCTTTACAAGTGAGAGAGGGTATACGTACAACAATCATTAACAGTACAAAACAGACTGGTATAGGAGGAGAGAGGACCCTGCCCGCGAGGGCTCACAGTCTACAGGGAATGGGTGATGGTACAATAGGTGAGGACAGAGCTGGTTGCGCAGTGGTCTACTGGGCTGAGGGCTATTGTAGGTTGTAGGCTTGTTGGAAGAGGTGGGACTGTGATACCAGATTTACAGTTAGAACAAGAAATGTTTGGACAGTGACCGAATCTCTGTGATTTGGCCTCTGCATGCCACTGTTTAATTTAATTGAAACAACTGATGTATAAATGAAGTGGAAACTTTCAGGTTTAATTAAAGAGGTTGAACAAAAATATCCTGTGAACAGTTTTCTACAAAGCCTCCTCTTTTCAGGGGCTTAAAAGTAATTGGACAAAGTAACTTTACAATAAATAAAATGTTCATTGTTAATACTTTATAGAAAATCCTTTGCAGGCAATGACTGCCTGAAGTCTAGAATCCATAGATGTAACAAATGCTGAGTTTCCAACCTTGTGATGCTTTGCTGGCCTTTACTGCAGTTGACCAGTTATTGTTTCTGGGTCTTTCTGCCTTCGTTTTGTCTTAAGTATGTGAAATGCATGCTCGAGGGATTTGCGATCGGGTGACTGACTCGGCCATTGTAGAATATTCCGCTTCTTTTCCTTAATAAAAACAACTGGGTTGCATTCACAGTATGTTTTGGGTCATTGTCCATCTATACTGTGAAGCGTCGTCCAATCAACCTTGCTGCATTTGGTAGAATCTGAGCAGAAAGCATAACCCTGTACACTTCAGAATTTATCTGGCTTCTTCTGTCTTCGGTCATAACATCAATAAACACTAGTGACCTAGTGCTATTGAAAGCCATGAATGCCCATACAATCACACTGCCTCCACCATGTTTTACAGAAGATGTGCTGTGCTTTGGATCATCTGACGTTCCAAGCCTTTGCTATATTTTCTTCTTCCCATTATTCTGATACAAGTTGATCTTAGTTTCAGCTGTCCAAACAATGCTTTTCCAGAACTGGCCTGGCTTCATTAGATGTTTTATTTGGCACAGTCTAATCTTGCCTTTCTATTTCATTATTGATTAATGTTTTTCACCTTGTCTATTTGCTTTGTTGAAGTTTTCTCTTTATGGTAGATTTAGATACTGAAACACCTACTTTGTGGAAAGTGTTCCTCCCTTGGGTGGATGTTGTGAAGAGGTTTTTCTTTACCATGGAAGGGATTCCGCAATCATCCACCACTGTGTGTCTGTGGCTGTCAAGACCTTTTTGAGTTCCCAAGCTCACTAGTGCATTGGGGTTTTTTTCCAGAATGTACCAAACTGTTGATTTGAACTTTTTTATTTTTGCTGGGCAAGATGTTTTTGATGATACCTTTTTCCCTTTACATAAGACTTTTGGATGGGTGGTATGGTGGCTCAGTGGTTAGCACTGCAGTCTGGGTTCCTGGGTTCAAATCCCACAAAGGACAACATCTGCAAAGAGTTTGTATGTTCTGCCCATGATTGCATGGGTTTCCTCCCACACTTCAAAGACATACTGATAGGGACTTTAGATTGTGAGCCCAAATGGGGAGAGTGTTGACAATGTATGTAAAGCACTGTGGAATTAATAGCACTATATAAATATTATTATTATTGTGTTTTCTTCCACTTTTTTGTGCAAGAATATGATTTCTGCTACCTCTGATGGATTTCTTTTTTTTTCAGCCTAATGTTGGTCTATTTCTCTTCCATTGAGAGCTATTTAACCGCTTGTTGTGGGTTTGCAGCAACAGCTTCCAAGTACAAATGCCACACCTGAAATCAGCTCCAGACCTTTTACCTGATTAATTGATGAACGTTTAAATGAGAGAATAGCTCATTAAAGTGCTTTTGCGATAATTATCCAATTATTTTTGACAATCTGAAAAAGAGGCAGTTACATACTAAAGAGTTGGAATTCTGAAATCCTTACTGCAATTAGGATGTGAATACCCTTATATTAAAGCTGGAAATTTGCACTTTAGGCCCACATTGATTTTATATCTGTATCTTGAATATGTTTTGGTAAACAGCTGATATACCAAAACTTGTGTCACTGTCCAAATATTTCTGGACCTAACTGTATATGCTAAAAGTGTTTTCCTTTGCAACTTTTACACACTGAAATTTTTCTATTTTTTGCATGGTATCGCCGTGTTTTAAGAATCTATCATATTTTTCCCACCAGCACAGCTGTATGAGGGCTTACGTCTTGATTTCAAGGTTGCAGAATGAGCAAAAATGTTTCTCAAATTGCTCCGTTTTGTGGTTTTATTTACCATGCAGTAAAGTGATACAACAGTTTTTTTTTTTGTTTTGTTACTTTTGCACACAATAAATATTGTAAAATATTATGTGTTTTTGCATAGTCAAATTTTGAGAGATTAACTTTATTATTTTTGCTGGGCAAGATGTCTTTGATGATACCTTTTTTTTCCTTTTTCATAAGACTTTTGGATTGTATTTTCTTTCATTTTTTTGTGTGACAATATGATGGAAAACATTATTTTTTCAGTGTCTTTTAATTAAAATTTTAAGGTATGCATTGTAATGTTTGCATTGCAGTGAAAAAAGGAATCTGACACTGAAAAATTATCTATCATATTTTTTTGAGAAATTTTAAGTTCTCTGATGTGAGTGATGAGTGATTAGGTTACTGATGTCACCAATCATCAAAGTCAACGGGTCTTGCAAAGCACAGCGTGAGCCGGGAGTGGCTGCTTCTCAAACTCTATGGAGCCTCGTTCTACTGCCTGAGTATGAAGAGGGAAATTAATACATCTATATTAAAACTTCACTTTTAATAAACGTTCATTTAAAAAGACAACAAAATACAAAGTGATTTGAATACAAAAATTATGTGCGCAAACTTCTCACTAATTCTCTGGTTACAATACAGTGGTTATAAGTAGTCATTGAACATCAATTACATTCTATTGTATATATTATACAATTCCTCTTTGACTTAGTTGCAGTGAACTTGAGAGATAGGTCCTTATGGGCAGAATCTAGCCCTATATTGGCCCTCATTATTGGATTATTGTGGCTCTACAATCTGGGACAGCCTTATTATCCAGTATCATTGATATCCAATGGCAGCAATATGGCTCCAAAAGCAGAATACAGGCTGCCTTAGGCCTCATTCAAATGTCCTTGTTGCATGTGAAAAAAATGGATACAACACGTATTCATCATACTCTAAGGTGCTATTCACATGTCTATGTTTTTTCACAAACTATGCAAAAACGCAGGGAGATATGTTTGCTTTTTCTAGAATCACAGATGAAAAGGGCCAATACAAATCTATGGCTCAGTAAAAACCAAGTGCAGTGTGCCCTCCATCTGTTGTCTGTATTAAACAACACAAAGTATAGGAGAATCTTTGCAATTTTACCATCCTATGAAAAACACTAATGATACACTGATAGTAAAAATGAACACATGGTTGACACACTGATCCAAAACACTGGACACTGGTAGCATTTTATCCAAGTACGTGTTTAAAGGGAATCTGTCAGCAGTTTTTTGCTATCCAATCTGAGAGCTGGATAATGGAGAGACAGAGACCCTGATTCCAGCGATGTATCACTAAATGAGTTGTTTGCTGTCATTTTGATAAAATCAATGTTTTCTTTGCTGCAGATCTAGCAGTTATGCAGAGCTCATGAATATGCTGAACTACCCACAACAGGTCAAGTAGTCCTGTAATGATAATCTACTGCTGATTTTATCAAAACTACACTAAGTAGCCCAGTAAGAGACACATCACTGGAATCAGGATCTCTACGTTATTCTGCTCTCAGATTAAGTGGCAAAAACCCAGTGACAGATTCCCTTTAAACATGGGTGATTGAGTGAGGCCTTACTCAAAAAGCCCTGATGAGAAACTCACTGTCATCCTGCAACTTTTATGACTTTTCCCTCTTGTGATGGGAGCAATCAAAATATTATACAATATAATTTATTAAAATTTAAAAATTATAATTGATGTTCTATATACACGGCACAAACTTGGGCCAATTTTAATGGGATGCAAATATATGTGATAGACATTTATGTTTTAATAGGGAAACTGGAGTACTCGGTATATGGGGCAAGCATGAAAACTGTAAAACTAATATTTACTTCTTTTTTTTATTTTAAGTAAACTTCTTTAACACTTAAATGAAAAGGTATGATATAATCAGAAAATTACCTATTTTTTCTTTTTTGTGTGTGTGTTAAATGTATTTTTGTTTTCATTTTTAGGTTTTTTTTTCCAACATCACAAACTGTGTTAAGAAAGAGAAATTTGCAATTTCTCATTTTATACTCATACTTCCTGTCCATTCAGAAATAATTTACAGTAGTTTCCTAATCTTACCAGGCAGGATTGTATTAACAAGGTAAATTAATTAAATTTAAATGTATTATAATAACAGTTTACAGTGAAAGAAAACTTAGGATAAAAATCCAACTTATATATTCAAAAAGGAAAGTGAGATAATGAAGCTTTCTGGTATGTAACCAGTGAAGCCTCAAAGCACGCAAATCCCTAAGATTAGTCAATCTTGGAAAAAACCCAGAGCTCTGTTTGTTACCAAAGTATGAAAACTAACTGACTTCATAAGAAAGATCCCAGTATCTAAAAAAAACAAAAGTAAAAAAAAGTAATTTATGAAGGGCAAATGGATGCTAAACTTATTGGAAAAAAACCTGAAACCATGAAAAATCGATGCCACATAGGTAAATTCTAATTACAGATTCGGAATCAGCACACAAAAATGCTTTAAGAACAATCAACAGTATTCATCTACCAAAATCTTTGTTGGGCAGTAGTTTTTGCCTCTTCTTTTTTTGCTAAACATGTTGCCAAATATTTACGTCACTTTGATATTACGCTTTTTGCTAATTTTGGCCAAAGTGTAAAGAAAAAAGTGTATGGGATCATAACAAAAGGTGTAAAAAACAAAAGGACAATTAAGAACATTTTAAATTGTGTTTCCTTTCCATAGAAATTATTTTCATATATTCGACATATTTGTTTTTTATGGAGTTTGGCTAGAAACAGCTATTCACACTTGAGATATCATTCTTTTTTGTTTTGATTGATTTATTAAATCTTTTTTTTCTGCTTCATTTTTATTTTTTTAATATCTTTTTTTAGCCTTTATTTCACGCACTGTTCCCCCCATGAGGTTTAAAGAGAACCTGTCATCACTTTTTTGGCCTATAAGCTGCAGCCACCACCACCAGGCTCTTATATACAGCATTCTAACATGCTGTATATAAGAGACCAGGCCGCTGAGAGAACATAAAAAACACTTTATAATACTTTCCTAACGGTCATGCTGTGGGCCTAATGGGAGTCTTCGTTGTCCAGTGCCGGCGCCGCCTCTTTCGGCCATCTTCGCCCTCCTTCTGACTCCTGTGTGCATGACGCGCTATACGTCATACACACTCGCTGGTCCTGTGCAGGCGCACTACAATACTTTGATCTACCCTGCTCAGGGCAGATCAAAGTGTGCCTGCTCAGGACCTGAATGCCGACGAGTATGGATGACGTCGGACGCGTCATACACCACGACTAGAGAAGGAGGACGAAGATGGCCGAAGAGGTGGCGCCGACACCGGACAACAGAGATGCCCATCTGGCTAACCAAGCAATCGTTAAGTAAGTATTATAAAGTGTTTTTTATGTTCTCACAGCGGCCTGGGCTCTTATATACAGCATGTTAGAATGCTGTATATAAGAGCCCGGTGGTGGTGGCCGCAGCTTATACGCCCAACAAGTTCCCTTTAAGGCACTGTGCGCACACTGCGTTTTTACCCGCATTTTTTTTTGTTTTTTCTGCAGAAATTTCTTGAGAAAATGGTTGTAATCTTTCTGCAGACATTTCCCAGCAAAACCAATAGGAAAAAAAATAGCTGTGCGCACACTGCGTTTTTTTTCTCAAGAAAATTCTTTCTGCAGAATTTCTTGTGAAAAAGAATGAGCATGTCACTTTTTTTCTGCAGGTACCGGCATTTAATGGTAAAAAAAACGCAGGGACCAACCTGCGGGAAATAACGCATCAATAGCGCATCAAAAACGCACAAAAACGCTATAAAAACGCAGGTGCATTATTGGTATGTTTTGTGAAAGCAAGTGCGCTAATCTTTCAGACTCTCAAGAAATTTCTTGAGAAAAATCCTTTTTCTAGTGCGCACAGTGCCTAAAAGACATTTAGGCCCTGTGTGCACGATTTACCGCGAATTTACAGCGGATTTGCTGCAGAAAATGTGTCTAACATTGCTGCAGTCATTCTCCAGCAAATCCTATGGGTTTTAAAAAATGCTGTGCGCACACTGCATTTTATTATACCCGCGGATTTTACGCTGCGGAATTAATGAGCATGTCACTTCTTTTCCGCAGGTACCTGCGTTTTTTTGCCATATATAATGGTAAAAATCCGCAGGGACCAACCTGCGGAAAATCCGCGGTAAATCCACGGCAAACCGCGGTAAAACAGCATGAGGATTGCGCTGCGGTTTTGGTGCGGTTTTTTACCACTGGTGAGGGATTCTTTAAGAGAGTCCGACCTATAGATCTTAACAGCTCATTTACATATTAAGAAAAATGTGGATTTCTTTGAAATAAAAGATCAGATCACAAATATCAAGGTATCATGTTATTTAACTTTCTATAACCTAAATGCCCAGATTGAGGGCTTATAGGGTTGATACGACTGACAGATGCCCTTTAAATAATAGGGCATTTACTGATCACACACTCCCTTCAAAAGTTATAATACTTAGTAAACAACAATACAATGTTTTGCACATAATATATTTCTTTGCAAATTTGCAGCAATTTTCAACCACACTGACCACTTGAATGAACCTAAAAAAGAAGTGTTACAGTCTTTGCGGTTGATTTTTTATGAATTACCTAGCTTTTATCTGAGGGCTACATGAAATTCCTGCAGAGGTCAATAAGAAGAGAGCAGATGAGGTAGCGCACGCAGATCCTGTACAAATGAGGATAGTTATCTCTGCAGGGCTGTTCTCAGTATAACAGATATTATTTTAGCTGAACTTAGCAGAACAATCTAAGCTTTCCGACTTCTAGGCAGTTGTTTGAAGCTAACAACATGAATAATTACCACTGCAGACTTCTAGCTTAACTAATGAGTTCATAAAGTATTATAATGTCATTATTTCTACTACTTTTAATAGAATATACCCTTTTAAAGTGATACAAGCATTCTGAAATGTATATACCGTAAGTAAAAAGAGAAATATTGTCCTTAAAGGGTTATTCCGGAAAAGTTAACTGAAGGTGTTTTTTGTCCTGATGAAGAAACCGGAGGGTTTTGAAACGCGTAGACTGAAATTAAACCGCATGTCATCTATTCCTTGTCCGGTGTGATACTTTTTGGATTTTCAGCAGCGCAGTACACGTCCTTTTCTTCCTGACATTCATAAACTAAAATCCAAAAACATCATTATAAAAAAAATGTATGCAAATTATTGAAGGAAAGTAAGCTAACAGTAAGCTAGAGAGACTAAATAAGCAAAATTAGAAGGTGAAAAAATCCAGCACCAGTAAATAAAATGTAAAAATTTATTGAAGCATAATTAAAAAGCCCATAACAAAAATTGTTAAGGCAGATACAAAGCAAAGAGTCTAAATAAGCACCAATTTCACTAGACAGCATGCGCCACTGTACTAAATTTATGCATTTTTAAGGTATAGTGAAAGTTTGCATGGTCTAAAAATTTGATTGTTTTAGTAAACCAGCCCCAACATTAACCCCTTCACGACCAATGATGTACTTACACGTCATTTTAGTGTCCGTCACTTGAATGAGGTCTCGCGTGGCTAATCCACATTATTCCATTTTTTGGTCGCAGTAACATTGCATTAAAATACAATAAGAGGTGATCAAGACATTGCATCTACCCAAAAATGCTATAATTAAAAATATGAGGTCAGGACATAAAAAATAATTGCAATGAGATGACACACAGTTAGGGTCACAGAGCTAGGGACCCCAATATAGAGATATGCCTTGACGAGGCCTTGGGGCTCAGTTACATTGATCAATGCGATTGCTAAATATCTCCTTTTTCCTAATATTCATGGCAGGTATGCAATTCATTATTCACATGTTCAAATTAGCAAGTAGCATTTTTCATTGTATATTCCAATATTTGTCCATATGCTTGAGGCATTATACTATTATCTAAGTTTGATGTGCAGCCTTATCCGTATATAATAAAAAATAAGCCTTCACACAACCTCAGATCCTGAAAAATGAGCATGCTACGGGTCTCTGAAAATGGCGCCAAAACCACAATTCTTTTTTCTGATTTTTTTTTATCACCAAAAATCTATACATCTTTGGCATCTACAAGCTCGTACTAACCTGGGGAATCATACTCCCAGGTCAGATGAACTATAGACTAGTCTGACGTGTCGGGTGGTCCGCTCCCTCCCTGTCAGCCCTATGAATGTAACCTCCACATTTAAATAAAGAATTCCCTGCACAGCAAGAACTGGTGAGTGCCGTTTTCACTATAAGTTCATGTGGATATATCTTTTCTAAAATGAGCACCCCAGAGCAGCACAGATATCTGCCTGTTTGCTATGGACATTAATTACACGGCATGAGAACAAGTGTGTGGAGCAGTGTCCCAGATTCTCCTCTAACCTTTTGAAGTATACTCTCAGGTCAGTTTTACCATATAGTCAACATGGTAATTAAATTTAAAAAAAACTTGGATTTGCAGGTTTGTTTGCAATTTCACCGCACTTGGAATTTTTTTCATGTTTTCCAGTATAATATGGGGAAGTATTAATGGTGTCATCCAAAAGTGCATCTTGTCCTGCAAAAAAAACAAGCCCTTATTTGTCTACATTGATGGAAAAATAAAAATGTTACGGCTCTACGAAGAAGGGGAGGAAAAAACAAAAATGAAAAAAGGAAAATTGCCCAGGGGTGAAGGAGTTAAAAAAAAAATCTCGCCTCACTAAGATGCTGAGATCGAAGAGACACAAGGGGTTAGTTGCCAGTTGGTGGGATCTATTGTTGCCCTTTCCAATTATTTTCTTCCTCCTTATATCATTTTCAATTCAAACTCAATCAGATGATATACAAGTGCATCTCGATAAATTAGAATATCATTAAAAAGTTAATTTACTTCAGTAATTCAATAAAAAAAGGGAAACAAATACCGTATTTTTCGCTTTATAAGATGCACTTTTCCTCCCAAAAATTTGAGAGGAAAATGGGGGGTGCGTCTTATAAAGCGAATATAGCGGGACCTGGGGGTCCTGTCTGTGCGGTGATCAAGCGGCTGGGTGCCTGCGGCTGCGTGCAAGCGGCCGGGTACCTGTACTTGCGTGCGGTGGCAGCCGGGTACCCGTGGCTGTGTGCGGGCGGCTGTCGGGTGCTGTGTGTGGCCGGCAACCGGGTGCTGTGTGCGGGCGGCGGGCGGCGTCTGTGTGCGGGCAGCGGCCGGGTGCTGTGTGTGGGCGGCGGCTGGCGGCTGTGTGTGCTGTGTGCAGGCGGCGGTCGGCGGCCGGGTGCTGTGTGCGGGCAGCGGCCGGGTGCTGTGTGCGGGCGGCGGTCGGCGTCTGTGTGCGGGCAGCGGCCGGGTGCTGTGTGTGGGCGGCGGCTGGCGGCTGTGTGCTGTGTGCAGGCGACGGTCGGCGGCCGGGTGCTGTGTGCAGGCGGCGGTCGGCGGCTGTGTGCGGTCAGCGGTCGGCGGCTGTGTGCTGTGTGCAGGCGGCGGTCGGCGGCTGTGTGCTGTGTGCAGGCGGCGGTCGGCGAATGTGTGCAGGCGGCGGTCGGCGGCTGTGTGCGGGCAGCGGCCGGGTGCTGTGTGCGGGCAGCGGCCGGGTGCCTGTGCGGGCGGCAGATGGCTGCCGCCCGCACGCAAGCACAGGTACCCGGCCGCTTGCACGCAGGGTGGGCGGCCAGCCTGCTGGCTGCCACTCTGTGCTTGCGGGGCGGGCGGCTGTGCAGCAACTTACCCAGTTTGAACGCGGTCCCAGTTTCAAATGATGGCAGCGGGTGCGTGCGCAGATGGAGCCCTTGGATGAGAGCTCTATCTGCGCAGGCGCCATTATTTGAACCGGGACCGCGGACACTGGGACACTCACTGCAGCGGCCTGCTGCATGACTCACCCGCCGACGCTGCTGCTGCCGCCACCACCATCACGGGCCCCGCGGCTCCTACCACCATGGATCCCCGGCTCCTGCCACCCCGGACGCCGCTGCCACTGACCCGCCGTGCCTGCCAGCAAATCCGCTGCCTCCTGTGACTCCGCTTCACCACCACTGCTGCCCCCCCCCGGTAAGAGAACACCGGATTATAAGATGGACCCCATTTTTCTTTTTTTTTACCTTTTTTTATGTCTAAGTTTGGGGTGCGTCTTATAATCCGGTTCGTCTTATAAAGCGAAAAATACGGTATATTATATAGAGTCATTACACACAGAGTGATCTATTTCAACTGTTCTCTTCTGTTAATGTTGATGATTATGGCTTACAGCCAATGAAAACCTAAAAGTCATTATCTCAGAAAATTAGAATAATAAATAAGACCAACTGAAAAAAAATATTTTAAATTTAGAAATGTTGGCGCCTACTGAAAAGTCTGTACAGTAAATGCACTCAATACTTGGTCGGGGCTCCTTTTGTATGAATTACTGCATCAATGCGGCGTGGCATGGAGGCGATCAGCCTGTGGCACTGCTGAAGTGTTATGGAAGCCCAGGTAGCTTTGATAGCAGCCTTCAGCTTGTCTACATTTTTGGGTCTGGTGTCTCTAATCTTCCTCTTGACAATACCTCAGAGATTCTCTATGGGGTTGAGGTCAGGCGACTTTGCTGGCCAATCTAGCACAGTGATACTGTGGTTATTACATCAGGTATTGGTGCTTTTGGCAGTGTGGACGGGTGCCAAGTCCTGCTGGAAAATGAAATTTCCATCTCCATAAAGCTTGGAAGGAAGCATGAAGTGCTCTAAAATGTTCTGGTAGATGGCTGCACTGACTTTGGTCTTGATAAAACACAGTGGACCTACACCAGCAGATGATATGGCTCCCCAAGCCATCACTGGTTGTGGAAGCTTCACACTAGACCTCAAGCAGCTTGGATTCTGTGCCTCTCCACTCTTCCTCCAGACTCTGGGACCTTGATTTCCAAATGAAATGCAAAATATACTTTCATCTGAAAACACCTTGGACCACTGAGTAACAGTCCAGTTCTTTTTCTCCTTGGCCCAGGTAAGACGCTTTTGGCATTGCCTATTGGTCATGAGTATCTTGACACAAAGAATGTGACAGTTGTAGCCCATGTCCTGGATACATCTGTTTGTGGTGGCTCTAGAAGCACTGACTCCAGCAGCAGTCCACTCCTTGTGAATCTCCCCCAAATGTTTGAATGGCCTTTTCTTAACAATCCTATCAAGGCTGCAGTTATCCTGGTTGCTTGTGCACCTTTTTCTACCACACTTTTTCCTTCCACTCAACTGTGCATTAATATGCTTGGATACAGCATTCTTAGAACAGCCAGCTTCTTTAGTAATGACTTTTTTTTGGCTTACCCTCCTTGTGGAGTGTATCAATGACTACCTTCTGGACATCTGTCAAGTCAGCAGTCTTCCTCATGATTGTGCAGTCTACTGAACCAGACTAAAGTACCATTTTTTAATGCTTAGGAAGTCTTTGCAGGTGTTTTGTGGTAATTATTCTAATTTTCTGAGATAATTACTTAATCAACAACATTAATAGAAATAAACACTTGAAATAGATCACTTTGTAATGACTCTATATAATATTTGTGTTTCCCTTTTTGTATTGAATTACTGAAATAAATTAACTTTTTGATGATATTCTAATTTATTTGAGATGCACTTATATATAGGGAGGGTATTCAATGTGTAGATACTGTACATGTGCGATTTCCCAGCAAGCAGTTTAAGAAGTCTGTTTACTATATCTATAAGAATGCAAGATTTGGGGCCCTCAATATGTGGATTGAAAAGTCAAGGTTAATAGATAAGTGGGATACTTATTATCTCTTTTCCTAATTAAAAGCAAAATTTACAATTTTTGAGAAATCAGTCCTGACTTCTCAATAGCTACTTCAATCAAACAAATAGCTGAAAGGAGACTACTACGTCTACAGGCAACTGATGGAAACCATGTGCGTGTCAGCATGCAAACAGCTTCATCAATGATGTCATTGTTCACTTTCAGTCAGCAAACGTCAGACCAAGGAAACATTCAGCTGCTAAGACAGAGGGAATGACAAAGAGTATTGGTAGTGGGAATCTTCACTATGAGAGCAATGAAACCATGGAATATTCAGCCTGAGGAATTTGTCATAGTTAAATGATTGTAAATGGTTAAATGGGTCCTTGATGCCTTTCCTGCGTATAATAAAATTACTAATTAAGATTATTAGATTACTGGTAATGGCCTGCTAATTGAGGAAAGTATTCTGATATTTGGTTGTTTTCTTCTGTATTAATATTGCAGAGCATGTCTCACACTAGTAATACTCCCTTTCAATTAGAATAAGCTTTGGAGGCAGATTCTCAAGATCTATTTCCAGCCCCTAGATCTTACCAGATCATTTACTTATTAAAGGGAACGTGTCAGGTCCCTTTTGTACTCCAAGCCAGCAGCATTCACGTTTGCACATCATAATTCCCTTCCTAACTAGCCCTGTATAACATCATTCTCTAAAATCAAAGTGTACAAAAAGCATTTATTACCTCCATTTTTTGTATGGAAATTAGGGCGTTGACTAGTCGAAAGGTGCGTTGCTTCCCAGACTAGTCGGCCCTCTTTCCATGTTATTATGCCCCTGTGAGTGTGATAACATGATTTCCATTTTTCCTGGAAATATCGCACATGCGTGCTGCTCATGTCGGCAGCGTAAGTATGGCGCCGACGCCGAGTGTACGCATCACGGCTTCAGAGAGGCACACTTCGCATGATCGGAAGTGCAGAAGTTGTTTTCCCGATCAAGAGCAGTGCTCCTCTCTGAATCTAGCACATATCCACCTGGTTTCAAAGTCACAATGATGGTGCTCAAATGAGCCGCGCATGCGCAAGATTCCTAGAAGCTATGATGACACTGGCTCATGGAAATCATGTTATCACGCCCACAGGGTTGTGATAACATGGAAAGAGGGCCAACTAGTCTGGGAAACTAACGTCTCTTCAACTAGTGAAATCCCTAATTGGCATATGAAAAATGTAGGTAATTAATGCTTTTTTTACACATTGATTTTAGAGAATGATGTTATACAGGGCTGGTTAGGAAGGGAATTTTGACGTGCGCATGTGAATGCAGCTGGCTTGGAGGACATAAGGCACCTGACAGGTTCCCTTTAAGAAAAATACGAATTTCTCTGGGATAAAACAATGGATTGCAGATATCAAAATATAATTTTATTCACCTTCCCCTGCATTCTTATAGAACAGCATGCCCATATAGATGACTGTAGAAATATGATCCTACTGACGGATTACCTTTAAGGCTCTGTTCACGTCAAGTAGTTATTTCCATTTTTTAATCCCTTTTGGGATCACAAAAAAAATAAAAATATAAAGTTCTAGTTCATGATCAATTACTTTGCTTGAGAATGAAAGAGTCATAAAATGTCTTCCGTTACCTCCTCTTTAGCGTCTACCTGTTTTTTAACCAGGTCAAACATTTGTAATCTGAAAAACTTCTCTGTCCAGCCCAAAAAATGTATAGCAACTGGATGATTTTTTTGTTTGTTTGCTTTTTAACAATGAAGCTTATGTGAAATTGATCATAACTAGGGATGAACGAATACCTCAAATGTTCGGCTTCGCGAATATCCGACTAATAGGTCGCCGTTATGCGAATATTCAATCTAGGTCTATGGGAAGCTCGAATAGTTCCGAATAGTTGTTATTCGGGTTTCCCATAGACTTACATTGCGCATCGAATATTCGCAAATAGTCGAATTGCGGCGACCTATTCGGCAAATATTTGCAAAGCCGAATATTTGAGGTATTCGATTATCCCTAATCATAACCAGGGCCGGATTAAGGTTGGTGGGGGCCCCTGGGCAGAAAATCTGGTGGGGGCCCCATAACGTTAACATTTTTAGCCATATCAGTAGAGCGCGAACCGTAGCATTTAGATATAAATCCAATGAACATTTATCTTATCCTGTTCTGCCACATTCAGATTTACAGTACTATAATACAGACACAGTCCAGGATCACTCACATCCGTCACTTATACACAGAAAGTAGAGTTAGGCTATGTGCGCACGTTGCGTTTGTCTCTGCAGAAATTTCTGCAGCAATTTGAACAGCACACATGCGCTTCAAATCGCTACAGAAAGAGTCCGTAATGAAAAGCCAATTTCATGCGCTCTGAGTGCAGCCCCTCCCATAGACAGAGCAGGGGCTGCATCCAAAGCACATGAAAGAAGTGACATGTCACTTCTTAGAGCGCAGCGCTTCAGGCAGCAGCCGAATCGCTGCGCTCTAATACACCACGTGCACACGGCTCCTGCATAATCTTCATAGATTGTGCTGGGGACGCAGGACGCATGCAGTTACGCTGCGGTGCAGATCGCAGCGTAACTGCATGCAAATACGCAACGTGCGTACAGAACCTTACTCACATACTTTTTATTGATCCCAATGTTAAGGCAGCCAGGGCCGGCTCCAGGTTTTTGTGGCCTCCGGGTGAAAGAGTCTCAGTGGACCCCATCCACACACAGACACGCACATACACACACAGACACGCACATACACACACAGACACGCACATACACATACAGGCATACGTATATATACATATTTGAAGACAAATTCAGAAAAATACATATAAACAGACAAATATATGCACAGTCATATACACTGACACACATGCAGACACAGACGCATTAGGGCTCGTGCGCACGTTGCGTAATTCCATGCATTTACACTGCGTATAGCACTGCAGTGTAAATGCATGCGTCCTGCGTCCCCAGCACGATCTATGTAGATTGTGCATGCCACGTGCGCACGTTGCTTTTATGAACGCAGCGATTTGGGTGCTAAAATGTTGACCCAAATCTGTGAGTTCATAAAATGAGCATGTCAATTATTCCGTGTGCTATGGATGCAGCTCCCGCTCTGTCTATGGTGGGGGCAGCAGCCAGAGCGCATGAAATCGGCATTTTTTGTAAAGAAAAACTGCATCCATTATGCAGTGTTTCTGCAGCGATTTGATGCGCACATGTGCTGTCAAATCGCTGCAGAATATTCAGCAGTTACGTGTGCATGAGCCTTTACAGGTATTAATATGGGGAAATCGCCAGCAGCCTCACTCACCTCTCCCGCTTGTTTCCGTCCAGCTCCTTCAGGACATGTGGCTGTATTTCACGATGGCTGTCACTAACAGACATGACTGCACACTGACAGCACTGCTGTATATACATCACAGGAGGGGCTGGGGGCTACAATATATACATTACAGGAGGGGCAGGGGGCATAGACGTTACTGGAGTGGCAAACAGCTCTGGTGGTGTACTCATTACTGGGATAGGTGACATAGCGCTCTGGGGGACCCATATAGTTCTGGGGTGCTGCACAGACTGATTCTTACACACACAGCTCTGACACACACACACACACACAGCTCTGACACACACACACACACAGCTCTGACACACACACAGCTCTGACACACACACACACACACACACACACAGCTCTGACACACACACACAGCTCTGACACACACACACACACAGCTCTGACACACACACAGCTCTGACACACACACCTCTGACACACACACATCTCTGACACACATACACACACACAGCTCTGACACACATACACAGCTCTGACACACATACACAGCTCTGACACACACAGCTCTGACACACACAGCTCTGACACACACACACACAGCTCTGACACACACACAGCTCTGACACACACACAGCTCTGACACACACACACAGCTCTGACACACACACAGCTCTGACACACACACATCTCTGACACACATACACACACACAGCTCTGACACACATACACAGCTCTGACACACACAGCTCTGACACACACAGCTCTGACACACACAGCTCTGACACACACACACACACACAGCTCTGACACACACACAGCTCTGACACACACACACACAGCTCTGACACACACAATGCACCCACCCATTAACCCCCCCACACACACACACACAATGCACCCCCCTTTACCGCCTACACACACACACACACACAATGCACCCCCCATCACCCCCTACACACACACAATGCACCCCCCTTTACCCCTACACACACACACAAAATGCACCCCCCATCACCCCCTACACACACACACACAATGCACCCCCCTTTACCTCTACACACACACACACACAATGCACCCCCCATCACCCCCTACACACACACACAAACACACACACACACACACAATGCATCCCCCATCACCCCCTACACACACAATGCACCCCCATCACCCCCTACACACACAATGCACCCATCACCCCCTACAAACACACACACACACAATGCACCCCCCATCTCCCCCTACACACACACACACACACACACTCAAATACAATGCACCCACCATTCCTCCCTACACACACACAAATACAATGCACCCCCCATAACTCCCCCCACACAAAACACACATACAATGCACCCACCCATCACCCCCTACACACACACACACACACACACACAAAATGGACCCACCCATCACCCCCTACACACACAAAATGCATCTCCCCATCACCCCCTACACACACAATGCATCCCCCATCACCCCCCCACACACACACACACACACAATGCACCCACCATCACCTCTACACACACACACACAATGCACCCTCCCATTACCCCTCTCCCCACACACAATACAATGCAACCCTCATCACCCCCTACACACACAAATCACACTGCCCCATCCCTACACACTCCTGCCTCCCCCCCTCCCTCGGAACACAGTACTCCTCCTCTGCCTGCCACAAAGCTGTGTTCCACTTCCTTCACAGATGTTCCCCGTTATGTGTCCTCAGCCCCTCCCCACTCATCATCATTAATTAAACCTGTCTCTTCGGCTCCTTCATGGAGCGCTTACCATCTGATGTCCCGTGTGCCGGCGCCCGCAGCACTGTGATGACGTCAGCAAGGTGCTGATCTCATCACGTTGCTGCACGTCGGGGGCGGAGCCCAGTCCCGGCGCGCTGTTCAAATGTATTTACGTCTGAAAGACGCAAATACATTTGAATAGGAAGAAGGACGAAGCTGCGAGCACCGGCTCCGCTGCACTCCTCATTGTGTGCATGCCGGACACACAGCACACAGCAGAGCCGGCACAGCACAGCGCTGCCTCCTGCTCCTGCTGCAGCTAGTGTGTCGGGCCTGCATGCACACACTGTGGAGGAGCATGGCTGCACATACAGCGGCCCATTACACCATGTCCCTGCTTCTGGGGGGGGGCAGGTGCCCCCCGCCCCTCGCTGGGTACGCCCATGACGGCCGCAGCACATAGGGAGCTCATTGGCACACCTCTGACCCCGGAAGTGCAAGCACTGGTACTTCCGGGGTCATTCAGCGTCCTGTGCCCGCAGTTTGTTTTTGCGTCTTAAAGACGCAGATACAAATAAATGCCGGTGCACCGCCCCACTCCCCCCCCCTCCGAAAACACAGCTGATTTATTAGACTGTCTTTACGGAGGGGGAGAGGGTGTGAAGAAAAAAAAAATGCTGACAAGTATGGCCCTGGTGGTGGGGGCCCCCTTAGAAGCTCTTTTGGTGGGGGCCCCTGGGCTGGAGCCCCACCTGCCCCGCCTATAATCCGGCCCTGATCATAACGGATGATTTCCATTTTGCATCTGTTTTTGCTCAGTGTCTAAGGCCTAAAACACACTTCCCCATAAAAAACGTACGTGTCTCACGTTCCGTTTTTCGGGTCCATGTTCTGTTTTTATGGGCATTTCTCCGGTACGTATGACATCCGTGTGATGGCATATGCTAGCCGTGTGTGCGTGTGGAATGGCTGTGTATGCGTACGTGTAATGTTCGTGTGAAATGTTCCGTGTGTGATGCACAATGTCATTGATACATGTCGGCTGACAGCAGACAGAGTTGCTCGATGAGAATGAACACGGGTGAACTTCACCCGACTTCATTGTTATACCGCAGCTCTGTCTGGGTGTCGCGTACTGATTAGTGGTCACCCGTGAAGGACTCACCGGTGACCGCTAATCCCTTGAGTGGCTGAAGTGAGCAGTGCGATTAGCGCTGCTGTCACTGAGGCTACCCGCGGCCAGCTGGATCCTCCACCCGTGACCGCAACTCACCTGTGACTTCATCGCTTTCACACGGGCGACTTGCTGTCACAGGTGGAGGATCCAGCGGTGGCCGCGAGTAACCTCAGTGACAGCACAGCTGATCGTGTGGCTCACCTCAGTTGCTGCGTGTTGCTGTCAGGAGCGGTGTTCTTCTGCTGCTCCTGTCACCATCATGTAGCAGAGCTGGAAGCGACGCGGGACCTCCGTGGATTACAACGGACATGGATGGGTTTTGGGGGCTTAATAAATTGGTGAATGAGGGTATTTGTTATTGTTTTTTATTGCAAATAAAGGATTTTTCGTTGTGTGTGTTTATTAACTTTAATTACAAGTTAATCATTGGGGGTGTCTCATAGACGCCTGCAATGATTAATCTAGGACTTAGTGGCAGCTATGCGTTGCTGCCATTAACTCCTTATTACCCCGATTGTCAACACACCAGGGCAAATCAGGAAGAGCCGGGTAGAGTTCCAGAACTATCGCATCTAATGGATGCAGCAATTCTGGGCGGCTGCTGGCTGATATTTTTAGGCTGCGGGGCTCCCCATAACGTGGAGCTCCCCATCCTGAGAATACCAGCCTTCAGCCGTATGGCTTTACCCTGGCTGGTATCAAAATTGGGGGGGAACCGCACGTCGGGTTTTTTTAATGAATTAATTATTTATTTTACTGCACAGTATATACCCGTCCACCGGCGGCTGTGATTGGTTGCAGTGAGACAGCTGTCACTCAGCTTGTGGGCGTGTCTAACTGCAACCAATCATAGGCGCCTGTGGGCGGGGGAAGCAGGGAATAGTAGATTGATTAATGAGCGGCCGGCATTTTCAAATTAATCGAAGCCGTGTATCTTTGGAACAGCTGTTCTTCGCCGCGCTGATGATCGGGGATCGGTGAGCATGCAACAGGGGAAGATACAGACCGAGCGCAAAAGGGATGATGACTGAGAACAGCAGAAAAAAGGTAAGTAGACTGATATTTAACAAAAAAAATTCCGACATCGTTTGTTTAAAAACGCACACGGACGGTACGTGCTGAACGCGGACATGCTACGTGTGCCGTCCGTGTTGGCACAGACCCATTGACTTTAGCGGGTCCGTGCCTGCGTGCTGACCGCCAAAAACGGACATGTCAGTCGTGTGGGAAAACGCACACACGTACTAACCACACGGATACACGTTCCGTGTGATTTTACGTGTGTGTGCCATCTACCATAGGGCAACATTGGTCAACGTGTCTCCGGTACGTGCAAAAATGTACCAAACACGTACCGGAGGCACGGATGTGTGTTGCAGACCTATGGGATTTAGATTTTTTTTTTATCAGTGGATCATTTTTCAATGGATCACAACTTAACATGTGAATGGAGCGTAACATGAGCTGGATGATTATGTATTTTTTTCAGACTTACAAATTATGTAACAATATATGTTATGCTGAAGAAACACTGCTTTACATTATTTGCCTGCTTACATGATGACAAGCAAATCTATCAAAAGCCAATATTCTTACAGAGAAGCCAAACTTGCAATGTCTGGGCACTTTCTACAGAAGGCTAATGGAAGAATTCGCAGGCCAGCACATTGGCAGACAGAAGATGACATCCTACAATCTCCATAGACAATTAAATTATTGAAATCTTAGATTTTTTTTATTTGAAGGATTAACATATATCATAGTTACATTAACAATAATATAGTAATTAATGCTCAAGTTTAAAAATGAATGTTTTCAAAAAAACAATAAAGAGAAAGCGCTATCAGAAGGAACAAGCTGGTTTTCAGCAAAGTGCATCGAGCCTGAGGTCATTAAAGACCATCGTCATCAGCGGTTACTAGGTAGCACCATACAGAGTATATGAATGTTGCATATGAATGAAATATTGTGCATCATCTCTTCCTGAGTTCACAGTATATTAAAGCAAGCATGCCATCAAATGAAATGATGTATTTTATTGTCTTGCATATGCAGCATATTTCGTGCTTTCAGATACATTTCTCATAGATGATACAGATACAGGCACGGGCGCCTGTCAGGTACTCCACCACCTCCCTGTGATAGATGGCACCCTGTCTTTGGTTGAAGATTGGTATTATACTCCTAAGTTTCAGTTTCAAACAGCTCTTCTTCATTCCGTTGTTGTGCTCAACCATAGGAAATAAAACAGGTGGACATGTCGGATTCGTCTGGCGGACCCCAATTACTATAACAGGGTTCTGCCAGGTTTCCATCATGGTGTCTGGTCATTACAGATGGGGAAATAGCATTTAGTGTTTGTTTTTATGTGGAATTCCTGCAATGGACCTCTTGCAGAACATAGTGCAGTTAAGCTGCACATTTCACAATCTGCATTACACAGTTATAAACTGATATTCTGCATATTTAAGAGCTGCAACACTGGTCAATTTATACTGAAATTTTCTGTAGCTCGTGTATGTAGTAGACTGCGTCTGGATGTCCACCTCCAGTAAGCGTATACCCCTGAAATGGTGCACAACAGAGCACACTGTAACTCCATGTGCACCAATATAGTAGTGGCCCCGTCGGCCAAATTCTGTTTTGTGGGGGGGTTCGGACGGAAGGAAGTTCCGACAGGACCAGTGAACAGGGAGAAGAACCCAGTGTGAAAGCTAATCTAAGTGCAGAATTCACATTATGCCTCTGAGCACTCTATGCTCTTATACAGGACCCTGCCTGGCTGATTTTATCTTCTGCCATCTTCATCTGATTAGCTGGTTGGGTAGTTTTACAGCATTAGCTGGTTATAGCATAGCTCAACTCTCCTGCACTCCTCCACAAAGGTATTGAAGGACTGTGTTTGTTGCCTGCTGCTGACAGATCAGTTTTGTGACACTGCATAAACTGCATTATTGATGCATAGATTTGATGTTAATCCTCTGTTATGTTCATCAATGGAGCAGCATTTACTGTTTTCACTAATGCTAACTAGAGTCTATCATCAAATGATGATAAATAAAAATGTAGCTATCAATGCAATTCCCTAAATATTAAGATTTATTAACACCATTTAATACAGCCCCAACAACTGACAATTAATGATGTATGCTAAAAGTAAAAAAAAAACCACACTAAAGTAAGGAGAAATGTCGACTATCATCTTTAGAGGAAACAAAGAATAAATATAAATACTGCAAGATTGTACCTGACTGCAGAGGTTGGCACCTACTTAAAAGCCAATGGCATTCCCGCTCAACATAGTCTCTCCCTATTACACCCTAGACCACTGTGTTGGTGCCAGTACTGATAAATAGGTATCATTAGAGCCCGATACAAATGTATACCAAGAGCAGACCAAGATGAACTGGTATATATATGTTCGTAAGGAGACGACTTGTGACGTCTCTCCCTACGAACATATATATATCGCCTCATATGTTCTGTCTGTATTATCCTGTCATTCAAAATTTTCCAGAGGAAGGGGGCTGAGACCCTTGAAACGCGTTGACCTGTATATGCTTTTTGAATAAAGGACATGGATTAAAAGCATCTGCTTCTTGAATCGTGATAAGCGCAGCATGAGACCCGTCTTTCTACACTAATGTTGAATCTTATCCTGCGGGGCTGCGGCTATTCACCCTACGACTACGTCTTTATAGGAGTTGTGACTTATACAACCCTTAAGGTACCATCACACATAACGAGATCGCTAGCGAGAGTCACGGTTTCTGTGACGCAGTAGCGATCCCGTTAGCGATCTCGTTATGTGTGACATCTACCAGCGATCAGGCCCCTGCTGCGAGATTACTAGTCGTTGCAGAATGGTCCAGGCCATTTTCTTCATAGGTGATGTCCTGCTGGGCAGGACACATCGCAGTGTTTGACACTGTGTGACAAGTTCACAGTGACTGCTGAGATCGTTATACAGGTCGCTACTGCAACCCGTATCGTTCCTGCATCGTTGGTAAGGTCTGACTGTGTGACATCTCACCAGCGACCTCCCAGCGACTTACCAGCGATCCCTATCAGGTCGCATCGTTTTCGGGATCGCTGGTAAGCCGTTGTGTGTGACTGGGCCTTTATAGGTGAGTGCATTCATTTTTTCTTATCTACTGTTATACCAGATAAGACCCTATTGCGCTCTTTCTCCACAGTCTCCTCATCCCAAACCTAAGGTTAATGTCACACAAATAATTAAAATGCAGACATGTAAATGTGATGTTTAATCCTTTCAGCCATACAAGTAGGTAGACTTGAAACTAGAGTTTACATGCTCTAATTAACTAGTTCCGAGAATCCATTCATTTCTATGAGTCAGTGAGTAAGCATCACATTTAAAAGTTAGGGTACCCTAAGGAGAGTTCATTATAAAGATTTGTGAGCAGCATCCAGCAACAAGATATTTGTTTTATATTTTCTAATTATGCTAGAAATTAATTTTATAGAGTGATGCATGAAGTGTTGTTTAATTGTCAACATACTAAGCTTGATTACTTTATCAGAATAATGTATTCGCTTTTAGCCATTTCTGTTCTTTGGAAAGTCTCCATTATTATCCTCAAGAACATGAACATACAGTTGAGGTCTCTGGACAATGTCTACTGGCTAACATGGATGGTGCTGCGTAAAGGATTTCTTCTGGGCACCCATGATTTCTTAAAAATTATGTGATCGCCAAAGATTTTCTCAGAATGAACCATTAGCTGACTTGACAAGCTAATTTAGCATGCAATTCTTCAAGCTCAGTGATTCCGGTAGGCATGACGTCCAGGGCCGGCGTCAGCACCTGGCACACCCGAGCAAATGCCGGGGCCCTGGAGAGCCAGGGGGGCCCACTCGGCCTCGTCAGTTCTGCTGCCCCTTGGCCGGGGCCCACTCGCCTTCAGTTCTGCTGCCCCCGGGCCGAGTTCCAGGGACCTCAGTCCTCAGCAGGAATCTGCGGCGCCGTCCCTTTAAGGAGCGCAGACCTCCTGGTTTGAAGTTAAACTGTGGGCGGAGCTACCGCGTGGCGTCTTGCTCAGTCCTATAGATGAAAGAGGCACAGTGCCAGCCAGTGACCCCCAGCACAGTGCTTCTGTCCGGTGCTGTGTGGGCCTGCTCTCCACCATGACCTGAGCGGTATGTGCCCTCCCCACCCCCCGACTTATGGGCCCTGGTGAGCTGTATGGGTTTCTCCCCCCCGAGATGTATGCCCTGCCTGCCCCCCCCCCCCCAGTGCCGTATGCGCTGGCCCCCGGAGCTGTGTGTTTGGGTCCCCCAGAGCCGCGTGTGTGGGCCCCCCAGAGCCGCGTGTGTGAGCCTCCAAGAGCCGCCTGTCTGTATGTATGCAGCAGAGTTATGTGTGTCTGTCTGCATGTATGCATGCAGCAGAGTTATGTGTGTCTGACTGCATGTATGTATGCAGGCAGCAGAATTATGTGTGTCTGTCTGTATGTATGCAGCAGAGTTATGTGTGTCTGTCTGCATGTATGTATGCAGCAGAGTTATGTGTCTCTGTCTGTATGTATGCAGCAGTTATATGTGTCTGTCTGCATGTATGTATGCAGCAGAGTTATGTGTGTCTGTATGTATGCAGCAGAGTTATGTGTGTCTGTCTGCATGTATGTATGCAGCAGAGTTATGTGTGTCTGTCTGCATGTATATATGCAGCAAAGTTATGTGTGTCTGTCTGTATTTATGCAGCAGAGTTGTGTGCCTGTCTGTATGTATGTATGCAGTACAGTTATGTGTGTCTGTCTGCATGTATGTACAGTACAGACCAAACGTTTGGACACACCTCCTCATTCTAAGAGTTTTCTTTTCTTTATTTTCATTACTCTACAAATTGTAGATTCAGATTGAAGGCATCAAAACTATGAATTAAAAAATGTGGAATGAATACTTAAAAATGTGTGAAACAACTTAAAATATGTCTTATATTCTAGGTTCTTCAAAGTAGCCACCTTTTGCTTTCATTACTACTTTGCACACTCTTGGCATTCTCTTGATGAGCTTCAAGAGATAGTCACCGGAAATGGTTTTCCAATAGTCTTGAAGGAGTTCCCAGAGATGCTTAGCACTTGTAGGCCCTTTTGCCTTCACGCTGTGGTCCAGCTCAACCCAAACCATCTCGATTGGGTTCAGGTCTGGTGACTGTGGAGACCAGGTCATCTGGCGTAGCACCCTATCACTCTCCTTCTTAGTCAAATAGCCCTTACACAGCCTGGAGTTGTGTTTGGGGTCATTGTCCTTTGAAAAATAAATGATGGTCCAACTAAACGCAAACCGGATGGAAAAGCATGCCGCTGCAAGATGCTGTGGTAGCCATGCTGGTTCCGTATGCCTTCAATTTTGAATAAATCCCCAACAGTGTCACCACAAAGCACCCCCACACCATCACACCTCCTCCTCCATGCTTCACGGTGGGAACCAGGCATGTAGATTCCATCCGTTCACCTTTTCTACAAAGACATGGTGATTGGATTCAAAGATCTCAAATTTGGACTCATCAGACCAAAGCACAGATTTCCACTGGTCTAATGTCCATTCCTCGAGTTCTTTAGCCCAAACAAGTCTCTTCTGCTTGTTGCCTGTCCTTAGCAGTGGTTTCCTAGAAGCTATTTTACCATGAAGGCCTGCTGCACAAAGTCTCCTCTTAATAGTTGTTCTAGAGATGAGAAGGTGTGTCCAAACTTTTGGTCTGTACTGTATGCAGCAGAGGTATGTGTGTTTGTCTGCATGTATGTTTGGAGCAGAGTGTCTGCATGTATGTATGCAGCAGAGTTATGTGTGTCTGTCTGTATGTATGCAGCAGAGTTATGTGTCTGTATGTATGTATGCAGCAGAGTTATGTGTGTCTGTATGTATGTATGCAGCAGAGTTATGCCTGTCCGTCTGTATGTATGTATGCAGCAGAGTTATGTGTGTCTGTCTGTATGTATGTATGCAGCAGAGTTATGTGTCTGTCTGTATGTATATATGCAGCAGAGCTATGTGTGTCTGTATGTATGTATGCAGCAGAGTTATGTGTGTCTGTCTGTATGTATGTATGCAGCAGAGTTATGTGTGTCTGTATGTATGTATGCAGCAGAGTTATGCGTGTCTGTCTGTATGTATGTATGCAGCAGAGTTGTGTGTCTGTCTGTATGCAGCAGAGTTATATGTGTGTCTGTCTGTATGTATGCAGCAGAGCTATGTGTGTCTGTATGTATGCAGCAGAGCTATGTGTGTCTGTATGTATGCAGGAGAGCTATGTGTGTCTGTATGTATGTATGCAGCAGTGCTATGTGTGTCTGTATGTATGCAGCAGAGCAGTGTGTGTCTGTATGTATGCAGCAGAGCTGTGTATTATGATCCGGAACCATGGAAGATCACCACAAATCATTGGCAAAAAGGTGACAAGAGCCTTGGCAACTAATCTGGCCGCCATCCCCTTACTAACCAACACAACTAGAGTAGCCGAGGGGTGAACTAACATCCTGTGCACCGCGAACCCAGCCGGAGAACTAACTATCCTAAAGGTAGGAAAGATGAATAACTCTCTGCCTCAGAAAATAGACAAGAATAGCAAGCCCCCCACATTCAAAGACTGCGGTGATATAGGAAAAACACAATACACAGGTAGATGACAGGATTAGCAAAAGGTGAGGCCCCCACTGGCTAAAATAGGAAAGGACAGGAAAGGGACTGATGGTAGCCAGAGAAAAACCCTGCAAAATACCAACTTCCTGATAGTACAAAAAGGCCCTCAGATCGCTCGATCTGAACTCCGTCCTATACCAGGTGCCCTTGTCATACCAATGAACAGAAAACAAGAATTATAACAAATTCAACAAGCCATAAACACATGGACCCAAAGGAGCTAAACTCCACACAGAACTGCAGGGAGTTCCTCAACAATCCACTGAGGGGGAAAATCCCTGGAAGGAAATAAACTGAAACCAACCACAACAAATGACAAACCCAGATAAGCAAAAGAACCAGGCAATAAATAAAGAGCAAGAACTTATCTGGAGTGGATGAAAAGTAGAGCAGGATTAAGCAGGCTGGAGATACCAAGAACAACTGACATCCGGCAACAGCCTGCAATCAGACCAGGACTTAAATAAGCAGAGAGTTAGGAAAGGAAACACCCACTGCACAACCCACCTGGTCTTTGTCCAAACCCTTCCTGGCCACCAGAGGGAGCCTCCCAGCAGCCAAGACATAACTAACATTCACAACAGCTGTGTGTGTCTGTACGTATGCAGCAGAGTTGTGTTTGTCTGTATGTAGCAGAGTTGTGTGTGTCTGTATGTATGTAGCAGAGTTTTGTGTGTCTGTATGTATGTAGCAGAGTTGTGTGTGTCTGTATGTATGCAGCAGAGCAGTGTGGGTCTGTATGTATGTATGCAGCAGAGCTAAGTCTGTCTGTTTGTATGCAGTAGAGTAGTGTGTGTCTGTATGTATGTACGCATGCAGCTCCGCTGTGTTTGTATGTATGCATGCAGCTCTGCTGTGTGTGTCTGTATGTATGTATGCATGTAGCAGAGCTGTGTGTGTCTGTATGTATGCATGCAGCAGAGCTGTGTGTCTGTATGTATGCAGCAGAGCAGTGTGTCTGTATGTATGTATGTAGCAGAGCTGTGTGTGTCTGTATGTATGCATGCAGCAGAGCTGTGTGTGTCTGTATGTATGCAGCAGAGCTGTGTGTGTCTGTCTGTATGTATGCAGCAGAGCTGTGTGAGTCTGTCTGTATGTATGTATGCAGCAGAGCTGTGTGTGTCTGTATGTATGTATGCAGCAGAGCTGTGTGTGTCTGTCTGTATGTATGTATGTAGCAGAGCTGTGTGTGTCTGTCTATATGTATCCAGCAGAGCTGTGTGTGTCTCTATGCATGTATGATGTGTATCTATGTATGTCAGTTTATATGATTGTATAGATTTGTCCGTTTATATGTATTTTTGTGAGTTTGTCTTTAAATATGTACGTGTACGTATCTGTGTATATGTGTGTGTCTGCGTGTGGATGGGGCCCACTGGGACTCTTCCGCCCGGGGCCCACAAAAACCTGGAGCCGGCCCTGATGACATCCGTTTTCATACATACCAGAGACATGGACATAAGCAGACCCATTACAATCAATTGGTCTCCGCACACATCAGTGTTTTCACAAGGACCGTGTGTCCGTATGGAACACACGGGTGTCTGTGTGTTCCGCACAGAGTCAAGTCAGTTTTTCTCTGGCAGCACTGATGTCACACAGGTCACATACTGATGGGATCCATTTGACATCAGTGTGACACATACCGGGGAAAACACTTGTCTTTGAAATAAAATGAATTCTATTCTCACCTGTCTCCAACGCTGCTGTCTTCGGTGCTGCTGTCACTTGCTTTCAGGCCTGCTTACTATGCTCATGAATATTCACTGCACCGCGGACCCAAAAGCAGCACTGCTGGAGACATTACTCTGGGGACAGCAGTGCCGGACACATCAGCACCGGGGAGAGCAGGGTCGGGGACAGGTGAGTAAAAAGGTCCTGCTCTCAGTGTGCTATCACACAAAATCACGGCACACGGATGGGCCATACACACCTTCAACACTTTCGTGCACACAAACATTTTTCCCGAACATGTGAAGAGAGCCTAAGGGGGGCTTATAAAAGGTGAACTAATTGCCCCCTCTTTAACTCTCTGATTGCATTATTCATATGAAAGTACACCTGTATTTAACATTAAAATGCACAATGGCAAAATAGAAATAAATAATGAAACAATTGAATTATTAGCATTGTGGTTGGTGCTTTCGTATGTTTCTATAATTTTCGGTTTGAGTGTAATTTTTTTAAATGAATGACTTTGTTCTGATAACAACACCGAAAAGAATCAAGAAGGACTGGCGGTCAAGACTTTGAACTCCATAAAAGAGCGCCGTAACCCGCTGATTTCTCTGAATAATACTAATTATAATCTTTCTTTAGTCAAAGTAAAAGCAAATCCTATGATGTAATTGTAAAGTTTTATCTTGTGACCGAAAATCTCTCCTAATCCTATTATAATATTCTGCAAGACAGATTTAACATTCTGTGACAAAACCTCATGACACATTTTCACATGGAATGGAACTACTCAAATGTCTTGGTATTTGTAAAAAGAAAAAAAATATATGTGCTATTGCATTCGGTGGCTAAAAAAAAGAATTTAATAATACAATGTTGTTATTGGCATGCAAAAAAATTGGTATAAAGACTAGACCAAGCTCATCAAGAAATGCTATGTATCAATTTTGAGCATCATATGTAATTTTTACTACTTTTACCTTTACCACTTTACATAAAAAAATCCAGTTCAACCAATGTTTAAAGAGGTATAAGTAGATACACACCAGAACAGATAAAAATGGCTTACTTACAGTCATATGAAAAAGTTTGGGCACCCCTAATAATGTTAACCTTTTTTCTTTATAACAATTGGGGTTTTTGCAACAGTCTCATATATCTAATAACTGATGGACTGAGTAATATTTCTGGATTGAAATGAGGTTTATTGTACTAACAGAAAATGTGAAATCCGCATTTAAAGAAAATTTGACCGGTGCAAAAGTATGGGCACCCTTATCAATTTCTTGATTTGAACACTCCTAACTACATTTTACTGACTTACTAAAGCACTAAATTGGTTTTGTAATCTCATTGAGCTTTGAACTTCATAGGCAGGTGTATCCAATCATGAGAAAAGGTATTTAAGGTGGCCACTTGCAAGTTGTTCTCCTAGAAGAAGAATGGTGAGAACAGTCAAGGACAATCCACAGACCACCTCCAAAGATCTGCAGCATCATCTTGCTGCAGATGGTGTCAATGTGCATCGGTCAACAATACAGCGCACGTTGCACAAGGAGAAGCTGTATGGGAGAGTGACGCGAAAGAAGCCGTTTCTGCAAGCACGCCACAAACAGAGTCGCCTGAGGTATGCAAAAGCACATTTGGACAAGCCAGTTACATTTTGGAAGAAGGTCCTGTGGACTGATGAAACAAAGATTGAGTTGTTTGGTCATACAAAAAGGCGTTATGCATGGAGGCAAAAAAACACGGCATTCCAAGAAAAGCACTTGCTACCCACAGTAAAATTTGGTGGAGGTTTCATCATGCTTTGGGGCTGTGTGGCCAATTCCAGCACCGGGAATCTTGTTAAAGTTGAGGGTCGCATGGATTCAACTCAGTATCAGCAGATTCTTGACAATACTGTGCAAGAATCAGTGACGAATTTGAAGTTACGCAGGGGATGGATATTTCAGCAAGACAATGATCCAAAACACTGCTCCAAATCTACTCAGGCATTCATGCAGAGGAACAATTACAATGTTCTGGAATGGCCATCCTAGTCCCCAGACCTGAATATCATTGAACATCTGTGGGATGATTTGAAGCGTGCTGTGCATGCTCGGCGACCATCAAACTTAACTCAACTGGAATTGTTTTGTAAACAGGAATGGTCAACTATACCTTCATCCAGGATCCAGGAACTCATTAAAAGCTACAGGAAGCGACTAGAGGCTGTTATTTTTGCAAAAGGAGGATCTACAAAATATTAATGTCACTTTTATGTTGAGGTGCCCATACTTTTGTACCCGTCAAATTTTGTTTAAATGCGGATTGCACATTTTCTGTTAGTACAATAAACCTCATTTCAATCCAGAAATATTACTGAGTCCATCAGTTATTAGATATATGAAACTGAAATAGCTGTTGCAAAAAACCCAATTGTTATAAAGAAAAAAGGTTTACAGTAATAGGGGTGCCCAAACTTTTTCATATGACTGTATTATACCAGGTTCTAGTTCAATCCATTACCTCTCCACTGATAGGATTAGCTATGTGTTTCAGACACCCTTACGTCCTTTGTCAAAGTCAGAGGCGTCTGAAACGCCTAGCTCATTGCCACCCATGGTCATCGGTTGCCACATTTACCCAACATAGAATCAGTTTGAATTTTACTTCACTGTCTATGGATGAGGATTTTAAAGCTGAAATAAAGACTTCAATTTTATCTTAATTGGAGCTGGATTTTTCTACTATTTGGTGTCATAGGACACCTGCAGTCATCTCAATCACCCAGTTCTAGCAGTGCAAATCAAAGAAGTAGTAAGACAATGTCACTCAAGATGGAGTGTCTGCCCACTAAGCAAACAGGAACCTGGGTGGCTAGGGCTCTAAAACATGTGACTATCCCCTTTAATAGACCTTTTATTATTTAAATACAGCATGGGTTAAAGGGAATCTGTCAGCAAGTTTTTTGTACCTCATCTGAATGCAACATAATGTAGGCAAGGAGATTCTGAATCCAACAGTGTATCACTTAGATAATTGGCTGAAGTCATTCTCACATAATCAAAGAATTGAGTTTTAAACTAAACCTGTCAGGTGCAATATGAGCCCAAAACCACGAGCAGTTCTGGGTGCATATTGCTAATCCCTGCCTAACCGTCCCTATCTAGTAGCATCGATAAAGAGATCTTTAGAAAAAGTATTCCTAAAGATCTTTTATGATATGCTAGTGAGCACAGGGATAGTACTCGCAACGGCATCAGTTCCTATACTAATTATGTCCTCTTAGCATGACAGCACACCCACAGGGGCATGCTAATATGCTATGCAATGCAGCATCACCACCGGAGCTGCGCGTACCTCTGTCTGCTGATCAGAAGTACCGGCATTTCCAGTCATACACACTAGCCCTCTCTGAAGCTGAGACGTGTACACCCAGGCATTCAGATCAGTGGACACAGGTACGGGCATCACCACTGGTGATGCTTAATTAAATATCATGTTAGGACAGCCAAATGGGCGTGCTAACATGGTAAGAGGGCGGAATGAGAGCAGGAACTAACGCCCTTGCGACTAGTCCCTGCGCTCATTAACATACGGTAAAAGATCTTTAGAAATACTTTTTCAAAAGATCTCTTTATGTACGCTACTAGATACACAGACCGTTAGGCAGGGATTAGCAATATGCACCCAGAACTGCTCATGGTTCTGAGTGCATATTGCACCTGAAAGATACACTTTAAGGCCTGCGCCACACATCCGTGCCTCCGGCACGTGTTTGTCATTTTTTACACGTACCGGCGGCACGGAGACACTTTAACCAATGCTACCCTATTGTAGCAGGCACACACACGTAAAACCACACGGAACGTGTGTCCGTGTGCGTTTGTACGTGTGTGCGATTTTCAAAGCGCTGACATGTCAGTGTTTTCTTCGGCAGCATGGGTGTAACACGGCCCGCACCCGTACCACACGGGTGTAGTGTGGATGCGGTCCCGTGTGACACGCGCCGGAGAAAACACACATGTCAGTGAAAAAAAAAAAAAAACATGAACTCACCTTCTCCAGCCCTTTTGTCTCTGCCGCTGCTGCCTCTTGCTGCCGACCGCCGCTCATTATTCTCATTGAATATTCACTTCACTGCCTGGCAGCAGCGGGGAGACGGGAGGGCTGGAGACCGAGGATCAGCACCATGGACAGCACCGCGGACGTCAGGAAGGACCAGGTGAGTATAATAATTACCGGTTCTACGTGTGCTATCGCGGATAGCACACGTAGAACACACGTGTCACGCACGTACCAGAGACACGTACTTACCTGCACGCAACACGCAGGGAAAATACGTGTCTCTCGGCACGTGCGTGAAATTCACGTGAGTGTGGCAGAGGCCTAAGCATGTATGCTGAGTGTAAAGAGCCTATGGAGCTTCCCCACCCATACCAACCTCACAATAGAGATTATGAATCACAGCAAGGGGTGTGCTGGACTTCTCTTTGAGTTTCTAGTCCTGTATTGTTAATCACAGGGTTATAAAGCCATTAGTTTAAGTAAACAATAGCTCACACACAGATAAGAGAGGAATAGTTGCTTTTTGTTTATTAACCTCTACATCATGCTGTTTTCAGCTTACATAGCAAAAACCTGCCGACAGCCTGGGTCATATTTCAAACTGGATTAGGGACTTCTTATAAACATGGCATGTAGCCCCTGGAGTACAGAGGCCACAGATTGAGGACCAAGAATTTAGCAAGCTAAATCTAAATCTTTAGGCTGGATTTTCCTTTTCTATGTTATAGTGAATATGTATGTAAACAGGGGAAGCAACGCACAATCAGAATAACCATGGAGATGGAAGCAAAGTATAATGTCTCCTTCCTGCCATAAACCTTAGCAGCCAGTCCCTTAAGTATATGACCTTGTGTTCCCTTTGTAATTGGGTAATATTAAAATGAATAACTATAATTATCAATACATTCATATATATGACATGATAAACATTATCCAGAGACAAGAAAATCATTTAAGCTATGCCACAAATCAAAAGCCCCATAAAAAGAAAAACATAATTTCATTCAATTTTTCCTATTGAACTTTAGGAGTAACCAAATCAGCAATTTTGTAGAGGCTTAAAGGGAGTCTGTCAGTGGGACCAACACTCCTAAGACTTGTATATGGGCATCTAGGTCATAGGAAGCTGAATAAAATGATACCTTGATATCTGCGATCTGATGTCTTATTACAGGAAAATCTAAGTTTTTCTTATATGTAAATGAGCTGTTCCAGAGAGGGCAGGAGAGCAGAGAGCAGCCATCATATATCACACACCCTTTTAGCTAAAATAAGCTCTGCAGGCGGATTTCTATAGAATAAGATATCGCAGATATCAAGGTATCATTTTATTCAGCTTCCTATGACCTATGGAGGGTTAATCCTACTGATTCCCTTTAAAAATATGATATACACTGGCGAGCTCATCTACTATAAATAGTCTTGAGCAAGAAGTAAGCAAACTAAAATTGATTGAAGAAGTCATTTCTTGGTAAAGAAAAACTTTTCACATCTAGCCAAGAATACTCTCATAAATATGTGTGTACTATTGTCAAATTGTACAATCAAGTGATGCCTTTATAAACGCTGATATA
This sequence comes from Anomaloglossus baeobatrachus, assembly GCF_048569485.1. Lineage (NCBI taxonomy): Eukaryota > Metazoa > Chordata > Amphibia > Anura > Aromobatidae > Anomaloglossus > Anomaloglossus baeobatrachus. Next base: position 428,814,160 of record NC_134358.1, read on the forward strand.
GAGTGCTTATCTCAAGATAGAAACTATTGGTAACACTCAAGAACAGAAATGCAAGATTAGATTTCCTAGAAAAACCTAACACAGTTGCCCAGTTCTGTAATGAGAAGAGTATGAAGAAGAAAAGAAAGGGCTCATAATCCGAAGGTTATCAAATCATCAGTGTAATAGCTTAGGCATGTATGGCTGCAAATGGAACTGGGTCACTGATGTTTACTGCTGATGTGACTGAGGATAGAGGTAGCTGGGATGAATTGTGAAATATATATAAAGGGTAATTACAGTATGTTTTGAACTTTTGACTTTCAGGCTCCATATCTCATCATCCACTACAGTTTTAGTTTGAGACTACCTTCAATTTATAGACAATCATCTTGGCTATCTCATACATAAATTTGACTTTTAACTACTTAGAATATGATTAGTTATACAGATTCTTGTCATGTCACTGCATTGTTACTAATTTGCTCCTGATGCTTGAAAAATATTTACAAATTATAACCTGTTTTCACATTCACTAATAGCTCAGTGTGTTACTAGGTTGATTCCCAAGCGAAAGGTCACTGGTTTGATTTGCGGAGCAGCCATGAAGAAGATTTCCCATGAAAAGAGAAAGAGCATCATCCAGCTCATCGATAGCGGCCTCTCAGCCAAGAAAATTGCCAAACTGCATTATGTGAGTACCATGACAGTTGGAAGAATAAGAATTAAGTCTGTCCATCCAGTTAAAAGCCAATAGGTGGACATCCAGGCTAAATATAGGAGTCAACAAGTTGGCTCATCACAAGGTCTACCAGTTCTAGTGCTACAAATACGGAAGTGGAGATGGCTGGTATGCTTCGTAATAGTGATTTCACAGATATACATGCAAGCACATTGTGATGCCCATTACACAAGTCTGAAATTGTGGCTCAAAAAAAGATGAAGCCTCAACTTCAATATCGTCATAAGAAGCGTTGGCTTGAGTTTGCAAAAAAGTACAAAAAGTGGACAGTAGAAGATAGGAAATGGGTGACTTGGAGTGATAAGAAAAAAGTCAATAGACTAGGCTCTGATTGGTGCAAATGGGTCTGGAACAAACAAATGAAAAAGGGGCTAACGGATCGAGAAATTGAAGGAAATGTCAAGCTCAATAGATGAAGCCTGATGATATGGGGTTGCTTCACAGTAAAAATTGTTCGATACTTGACCAGCCCTGATGGTGGTATCAATGCTGAACTATATATGAGTATCCTACAATACAAGTTACTTCAAATACTCAAGTAATATGGGAACGAAGAGGTCGAGATAGTGTTTCCAGCAGAACAACAATCCAAAGCACAAGTTGAGATTGGCAAATAATTTGTTCAATAACAATTAAGTAGAGGTGTTGGATTGGCCCCCACAGTCCTAGACCTCAACCCAATTGAAAACTTATGGGTAGAGTTGAAGAAAAAGCTGTCTACATACCCAAGTGGTCAAACAGTATACAACAATAGTGTAAAGATGTAAAGAGTCCTAGGATCAGATTTCGCTCGAAACATGTTTGAATCTGATTGAGAGCATGCCCAGATGGATTCAGGCAGTATTGAACGCCAAAGGTGGATTTGCAAAATGCAAACAAAATAATAAAAAATTTAATTTAGATTTTTAAGATAAAAACAGCAACAATTCAGTCACATGACAAGAAACTGCATAACTAATCATATACTAAATAGCTGAAATCAAATTTATGTATGGGATAGCCAAAATTATTTCCTATAAAATTAAGAAAGTCTCATGCTCAAAGCTGTAGTGGATGATGAGATAAGGAGCCTGAAAGTCAAAATTTCAAAGCATTGTTACCCTTTTGCTCATCTGTGTAACTATATATTCTGCCCAAAATCTTCACAATACAAATTATTACCGAAATCACTAAGGCAACCCAATAGCCATTCAAGGGAATCTGTCATCAGGTTTGGTACTATATCTGAAAGCAGCATATGTAGGTGCAGAAATCCTGATTACAGCGATGTAACAATTAGGCGGTGTGCACACAGTGTGTTTTTATCGTGTTTCTTGCATGCATTTTTACTGCAAGCAAATCCTTATGTCAGAAACTCAATGAAAAACCTGAAGTGTAATGCACATGTTGAGGTTTTTTTCCTTGCAGATTTGGTACAGAAAATATTCTGCGGTATGACAAATCTCTCAGTGTTGGTGCCTGTTTTTCACCACTGAAAGCAATGTAAAACGCATGCAAAAAATGCACAAAAAAGAGGCAAAACTATGAGGTTTTGTGTTGCATTTTTCCTGCCAAGAGATGCCCTAATTGTGCAGAAATTTGTGCAACCAAATACTCAAGATGTAAACAGCCGCCGGCCAATAGAAGCGGAGGGACGGAGATGAGCGGGACGTAAACATCCCGCCCACCTCCTTCCTTCCGTATAGCCGCCGGGAGCCTCGGGACGCAGGTAAGCTGTGTTCATCGTTCCCAGGGTGTCACACGGAGCGATGTGTGCTGCCCCGGGTACGATGAACAACTAGCGCCATTTTAATTAAACAATTTTTTAAAACTCAGCACGAGACGATGTCATGAACGATGCCAGATGTGCGTCACGAAAACCGTGACCCCGACGAGGCATCGCACAATCGGTCGTCTCGTGTAAAGCAGGCATTACTGTATTGCCTGCTACAGTTTTGATAAAATCACTGTTGAGCACTGCATAACTCTGCCCACATTACTGATTGACAGCTTTCTGTGTACACTGTACATAGGGTGAAAGCTGTCATTCAGTATTGGGGGCGGGGTTATGTAGATGTCATGAATATAAGGGACTGCACATTACATCGAGTTTATTAGTCCTCTAGTGATAATCTCCTGATGATAAAACAGTGGTTTTATCAAAGGTACAACAAGCAACCCAGTAAGTGACATATCATGGAACAGGGTCTTTGTCTCTACATAAGGCTGCTCTCAGATTATGTGGCAACAACCTGGTGACAGATCCAATTTAATGTCCAAGTTAGCCATCTGACTTCAACCTGATTTAGGAAGCTCTCACCGTTTTTTTATTCCATAACTGCACCCTTCATCCAATTGTCTATCATACTCCACACTTCTCGTATACATGATTTACTTTCATCATCCCTCATCCTCCTTAGCTTTCATACGGCATTTTCCCCTTATGCTCTGCTATCAATCCCATTTTGCATTAGAACAGCATGGGCAGCTACAGCCAGTATCATCACTGTCTGTTGAGATATCATATGGATATCCTTATTTTTATTTTCTTCTAAAGCTGATAGGTTATCAGTAGTGATGCGTGAGCATTAACACGCTAGAATGCTCATTATTCGATTCGAGCTGGTCAGACTCTCGGAAAAACTAGACATAGGCAAAGAGCATTATGGAAAGTCACTGATTGGCCTGTTCGGGTCTCCGCCTACATATAGCCAACCATAAACAGAGCATTTCTGGCAAGAGGGAGGGTTTTTTGGGTCATACGAAGTCCATGAACGTTGTTTTATCCCACAGAAGAGCCATTTAGAGACTGTGACTGGCTTTTCCTGGGGTGCTTGAACACATCATGCCTGGGTGTTGTGGTTGTTGTTAAATATCCGAGCACTCACGATATTCAGCCGAGCACCATCAGTATCCGAGCACGCTAATGCTAGATTATGCCTCTTGACACAGGCTATGCAATCTTCACCATCAGCTGTAATACTTGTTTCTCTCATCCAGTGGAGAACATGTGTGTTACAGTACATATAAAATTGCATTATACCTAAAGTTTAGGTAACTGAAATAGTGACCCCAGTTCAGAGTATATTAACCCCTTAACAACTGCGGGCAGTAAATTTATGTCCTAAGCGATGATAGTGTAATACCCGCTGGCTCCTGCCGACCTCCAGCGGGGATCTAGCACATCAGCTGATTTGAACAGTTGACATGTGTGCCTCGCAGGCATGAGTGGATCCGCGTTCCACTCGTGCTGTGACAGAGCCATTTAAATCCTCACCGCGGTAAATCTTTACTCATCCAACTCAATCGGTGTCGCAGTGACGTAATCACTGTGAGCCGATTGTGGTTGTCATGGTAGCATAGAGTCATGTGATGACTCCTGTAGCTAGCATGAGTCACTTCCTGTTTTACTTGGCCAAGTGCTGCTAGTGTCAAGAGGTGAGTATTTTTGGTGATCAGAGCTGTGTACAGTAGCTGTGATCAACAGAAATAAATGAGCGATCGACTGATGATCTCTATAATCCCCTAGAGGGACGAGTAAAATAAAAATAAATAACAAAAGTAAAAAAAAGTTTTAAAAAAATGAAAGGGTTGAAAAAATATACACAGATTTGGTATTGCCGTATTCAGAAATGACTGATCTATCAAAATATAAAATCAATTAAACTGATTGGTAAACGGTGTAGCAGCAAAAAAAATCTCCAAACGCTAAAATTATGTTTTTTGGTTGACACAAATTTTGCGCTAAAATGCAATAACAGGCGATCAAAACTTAGCATCTGCGCAAAAATGTTACCATTAGAAACATCAGCTCGAGACGCAAAAAATAAGGCATCCCCGAGCCATAGATCCTGAAAAATGAGAACGCTACGGGTCTCGGAAAATGGCGCAAAACTTGCGCCACTTTTTTTGGACAAATTTCTGATTTGTTTTAACCCCTTAGCTCTAAGTAAACCTATACATGCTTGGTGTCTATGAACTGGTACCGAACTGACGAATCACAGTGACACATCAGTTTTACCATATAGTGAACACAGTGAATAAAATATCTCAAAAACAATCATGCAATCGCACTTTTTTTGCAATTTTACAGCACTTGGAAATTTTTTGCCGTTTTCAAGTACACTATATGGTAAAACCTATGGTTTCATGTAAACGTACAACTCGTCCCACAAAAAACAAGCCCTCATATGGCAAGATTGATGGGAAAATAAAAAAGTTACCTTACGTGACCTTATTGAATAAAAGTATACCATGAATTTCCAGATAGGATGGAACAACATAAGGTAAACTTAGTAGTGATGAGCAAACTGCTTGGTAAGCAAAATGAGCATTTGATGCTCGGGTGCTCGGTACTCGTTTATTGAGTAAAATGGAAGTTAATGGGGAACTCAGTATATGACAGTCTTAGTGTATCCTAAGTGATGTATGCAGCAGTCTCAATGTATCCTATTTGATGTATATAAAACTGTCTCAGGGTATGCTGTGTTACATATACAGCGAAGGAAAAAATTACTTGATGTTTTGCTGATTTTGTAAGTTTTCCCACTGACAAAGAACAGTCTATAATTTAAAAGGTAAGTTAATTTTAACCCCTTAACGACTGCGGGTTGGTAAAATTATGTCCTAGTGGTCATAGTGTTAATCTTCCTCAGCTGCTGCCGGCAGCCGGGGAAGATCGGCGCACATCTCAGCTGATCTATACAGCTGACATGTGTGCCTGCCAGGCACAAGCGAAATCTTTATCCACCCGTGCCTTTTAACCCCTTAAATGGTGCTGTCAATAAGTGAAAGCGCCATTATAACCCCGATTGCATTGAAACTTTACTTACAGGCCAATACCGGAAGTCACGTGACATGCGGATCCAGTGGTTGTCATCGTAGCACAGGACTTCTGTGCGCACATGACTAAGGTCCTGTAAACAAACAGCCGAGTACTGGCTGTTACAAGAGATAATCATTTCTCCCAGTCTGAGCGATGCAGCTCTGATCAGGAGAAATGAATGAGCGATCAGACTGCTGATTGTTATAATCCCCTAGGGGACCTAGTAAAATTTAAAAAAAAGTTTAAAAAAAAGTTAAAAACTAAAAGTTCAAATCACACCCCATTGAAAATTAAAGGATTAAAAAAATAAAAAATATACACACATTTGGTATCGTCACATTCAGAAATGCCCGATCTATCAAAATGTAAAATCAATCAATCTGATCGGTAAACAATGTAACAACAAAAAAATTCCAAACGGCAAAATTGAGTTTTATTGGTCAGCACAAATTTTGCGCAAAATGTAGTAACAGGCGATCAAAACGTAGCATCTGCGCAAAATGGGTACGGTTAAACACATTAGCTTGAGATGCAAAAAATAAGCCATCACTGAGCCATAGATCCAAAAAAATGAGAATGCTACAGGTCGTGGGAAATGGTGCAAAATGTTCGCCACTTTTTTCGGACAAACTTCTGATTTTTTTTAAACCCCTTAGATAAAAGTAAATGTATTTATGTTTGGTGTCCATGAACTCGCACCGACCTGAGGCATCACAGTGACACATCATTATTACCATATTGTGAACACTGTGAATAAGATATCTCAAAAACAATAGTGCAATCACACTTTTTTTTGCAATTTTTACACATTTGGAATTTTTTTGCCATTTTCTAGTATACTATATAGTAAAACTCTTGCTTTCATTTAAAAGTACAGCTCGTTTCGCAAAAAACGAGCCCTCACATGACCATATTGACTGAAAAATAAAAAAAATTACGTCTCTTGGAAGAAGAATTTCGAAAAAAAAAAACAAAAACGGAAAGCGCAAAAATCGGCCAGTCGTGAAGGGGTTAACAGTGAGAGGTAGAATATCCAAAATAAAATCCAGAAAATCACATCGTATAAATTATATAAATTTAATTACATTTTGGAGAGAGAAATAAGCATTAGATCCCTTACCAACATTTAAGAGCTCTGGCTCCTACAGACACTTAGACGCTCTAATAAACTCGTTACCTGCATTAAAGACAGCTGTCTTAAATTGTCACTTGTATAAAAGACTCCTGTCCACAGACTCAATTAATCAGTCAGACTCTAAGGCTGCTTTCATTTTTTTACCATGCGTCATGAACGTTTTTTTGCTGCAAAAGCGGATCCCGTTTTTGCAAAGAAAAACGCATGCAAACGCATGTGTTAATTTGCAGGATCCTGTCACTTTAAGTTTATGGGCGGGCATTGGAGTCATGTGATCAGGATTGAGGGGAACTGAACGTGAAAGACTGGGAGACGACATCTGACAGCTGTGGAGTCTCGTAACCAAGGTAAACATCGGGTAACTTGCTTGGATACCCGATATTTACATTGGTTACGAGCGTCTGCAGCTGCTAGGAGCCAGTTCCCTGCACACGTAACCAAGATAAACATTGGGTAACTAAGACCGCGGTTACCCGATGTTTACCTTGGTTATGAGCGTCCTCCACTTTCAGGCGGGGGAGAGTGGAGAGAGAGGGAGGGGGAGTGAAGGAGGTGGAGAGAGAGGGAAGGGGAGAGAGAGGGAGGGGAGGGGGAGGGAAGGGGAAAGAGAGAATGATCACGCGAGGCTGGTTTCTGTGCATGCTCAGTAGAGCAAGCAGGATCCTGCCTATGAGCATGCCAGCGTTCACATGCATTTGCATGCTGTTTAGTCAGGATCCAGCAATTTGCAGTATTTGGACGCAGCTCAAAAACGCTACAAGTAGCGTTTTTGAAAAAAGTTAAAAAAAACTGCAAGTCGCTGGATCCTTACTATAACGCAAGCAAACGCAGGTGAACGCATGTTGACGCGAGTCCATTGCAAATGCATTGAAATGAAAACGCATTTACACTGGATCCGTTTTTGCGTTAAAAAACGTTTATGACGCATGTTAAAAAACGTAGTGTGAAAGCAGCCTTACCTCTACAACTCATGTTGAATCTGGGATCCACTATTATGCCCAAGTTCTTTTCCCTGCTGCTATCACCTATTCCTCTCATGCTATACACTACAGTTCAAAAGTTTGGGGTCACCGGACAATTTTGTCTTTTCCATAAAAAATCATACTTTTATTTATCAAATGAGTTGCATAATGAGTAGAAAATATAGTCCAGACATTGACTAGATTAAAAATAATGATTTTTACTTGAAATAATAATTTTCTCCTTCAGACTTTGCTTTCATCACAGAATGCTCCTTTGCAGCAATTCCAGCTTTGCAGACCTTTGACATTCTAGCTGTTAATTTGCTGAGGTAATCTGGAGATATTTCACCCCATGCTTCCATTCCAGAAGCCCCTCCCACAAGTTGGATTGGCTTGATGGGCACTTTTTGCGTACCATACGGTCAAGCTGCTCCCACAACAGCTCAATAGGGTTGAGATCTGGTGACTGGGCTGGCCAATCCATTACAGATAGAATACCAGCTGCCTGCTTCTTCCCTAAATAGGTCATAGATAATTTGGAGGTGTGCTTTGGGTCATTGTCCTGTTGTAGGATGAAATTGGCTCAAATCAAGCGCTGTCCACAGGGTATGGCATGACGTTGCAAAATGGTTTGATAGCCTTCCTTATTCAAAATCCCTTTTATCTTGTACAAATCTCCCACTTTACCAGCATCAATGCAACCCCAGATCATCACATTACCTCCACCATGCTTGAGGTATGGCGCCAGGCACTCTTCCAACATCTTTTCAGTTGTTCTATGTCTCACAAATGTTCTTCTATGTAATCCAAACACCTCAAAGTTTGATTCGTCTGCCCATAACACTTTTTTCCAATCTTCCTCTGGGTAATGTCTGTGTTCTTTTGCCCATATTAATCTTTTCCTTTTATTAACAAGTCTCAGATATGGCTTTTTCTTTGCCACTCTGCCCTGAAGGCTAACATCCCGGAGTCGCCTCTTCACTGTAGACGTTGACACTGGCGTTTTGCGGGTACTTTTTGATGAAGCTGCCAGATAAGGACCTGTGAGGAGTTGATTTCACAAACTAGAGACTCTAATATACTTGTCTTGTTTCTCACTTCTCTTTCTACTCTGGTTAGAGCCTGTTTGTGCTCTCCTCTGAAGGGAGTAGTACACCCTGTTGTAGGAAATCTTCAGTTTCTTGACAATTTCTTGCATGGAATATCCTTCATTTCTAAGAACAAGAATAGACTGTCGAGTTTCACATGAAAGTTCTTTTTTTCTGGCCATTTTGAGAGTTTAATAGAACCAACACATATAATGCTCCAAATTCTCAACTAGCGCAAAGGAAGATCAGTGCTATAGCTTCTCTAATCAGCAAAACTGTTTTCAGCTGTACTAACATACTTGCACAAGGGTTTTCAAGGGATTTCTAAACATCCATTAGCCTTCTAACACAATCAGCAAAAACAATGTACCATTAGAACACTGGAGAGGTGGTTGTTGGAAATGGACCTCTATACACCTATGTAGATATTGCATTAAAAACGTTTGAAGCTAGAATAGTCATTTACCACATTAACAATGCATAGAGTGTATTTCTGTTTAATTTATTGTTAGCGTCATTGAAAAAAATGTACATTTCTTTCAAAAATAAAGAAATATCTAAGTGACCCTAAACTTTTGAACTGTAGTGTACATGCTTTTTACATTTCTTTTACCCATATGTAGGACTTTGCAATTGTCCCTGTTACACACCATTCTGTTTGCCTCGGCCCATTGTTCAAGTGTGTCTAGATGCTTTTGAATACGCATTCTTTCCTCTAGTGTTGGTTACTCTTCCTATCTTAGTATCATCTGCACATTTTATGAGTTCCCCAGTAATTCTGTTGTTCAGATCATTTATAAAGACATTAAACAGCACTGGGCCCAGGACAGAGCCTTGTGGCACCCCGCTTTTAAATTTCCTCCAGTTGATGTGTGTCCATTTAGTATTACTCGTTGTGCACGATCATTGAGCCAGTTGTGAATCCATCTAACTGATTTTTTGTCGATTCCGTACTTGATCATTTTTTCAATGAGGATGTTATGTGATACTCTTTTGAATGCCTTACTGAAGTCAAGGTATACTATATCCACCGCATTCCCCTGGTCCAACCATTCAGTGACTTTGTCGTAGAGGGAAATCATGTTGGTCTGACAAGACTTATTGGTCATAAAGCCATCCTGGTTTGGTTAACTAATGCCTTCCCATCCAGTTACCTAAGCAAATGTTCATTGATAATTTGCTCGAAGATTTTTCCTGCCATGGAGGTCAGGCTTACTGGCCTGTAATTCCCTGGATTCTCATTCTTCCGCTTTTTGTAGATAGGAACCACATTTTCCCTTTTCAATCTAGAGGGACCTCTCCTGTTTCCCATGACTTATTGAAGATTATGGCAAGCGGTGCTATTATTTCCTCTGCTATCAATTTCAAGACTCTAGGGTGTAAATCATCTGGACCTGGAGACTTGGCTTCCTTTATCTTGGCTAAGTGTTCGAATATCAATCCTTTGCTTATTGTCAACTTGGACTCTTCCGGACCATCATTTATATCATGATTATTGCTGAAGCTTCCCTTTTTTCTTACATATGGGACATTTCGAAGAAGTTACAGGAATCCAGTTTGTCTAGTCTTCACGTCCTCACATATATGTTGCTTCTCAATGGCGCTTACAGGCTGGTAGAAACAGCAGGTTACATTTTGAAGACTGATATGCAGAGAACTGGCAAGTTTACAATCAAAACTATAGATGTGACAGGAAAGAGAGAGGGTATATACCTTGGTTATTCTAATGCACAAGTAAAGGTGGGCTTGTGCTTGTAGGTCTGTCATTTCTGCAGTGCGGTGCACAGACACAAGTTTTATTCCGAGCACATATTAAACTTGACATCAAATCAGAATATGCAAAAGTTGAAAAGCCAATCTGAACATAGACACCAAAAGCTCAGGTCCTGGCAAGAGGAATGGAATAGTACATCAAACATTACATAATCTGACTCCAGGCTCCTAGATAATGGTGTCATTCTGAGGACGCACACAATATACGGATTAAACAGAAAATAAACACCAATGATCAAAGACCAAGTCAAGCACATTGCATTGCACTGACACCGCAGCAGTGTCAGAGGCTCTACTGAACGGCACTGCTAGACATTTAATAGGACTACAATATGGAAGATTTAGGGATGACATTAATTGCAATCATTTTCATCTATATTAATTAAAAAAAAAATAGATTAAAAAGGGGACAAAGTCACTGTGAGGCATAGAAAACATACTGGTCATAGAAACAATAGCGGCACAGACCTCTTCACATATATGGCCAATTGCACAACTTACAAAATATGGCGCTATACTATACTTGTGACTGTTTTCTATATCATTATCGAAAAGACTGCAATGTTTATTTTGATTAACTATATATCAATAAAATCCAAAAAGTTAGATAAAATCCATCCCCCCCCAAATAATGTGACTCTTTATATCAGCGGCCCCAGGCTTACACCTCTGAGCTAACTGCAACACTTATTCACAGCTTCACTTCTAGATGACTTACATGTATTCTCTATACTCGGGCTGTAATAAATCCACTCTCTACATACGTCATAGCCATTGTCTCAGTGTGGACGGGAAGATTCATTCTGTGTCAGGTAACCGTGACAGATTGTTTTTAAATTCTGCCAAAAATGAATTACTAGTGACAATGGCACATTTTATAGCAAATAGAAAGACCTAAATACTTAAAAAAGTATCCATCATTCCAACTTTTGCTGATCTTTGTGACATATGTGTTTTTTTTCTTTCATTTTTGTGCACAATGGCATTTTGTGTGATGTTAGAGAAGACCAAGAGCAAAAGATAACTCACAATGAACTGCTTTCCTATTTATCTGCACAATCATGAGACCTTAGTTACTTTCCTTCCACTAAATAGGAACTAAAGAGTGAAGTTGAACTAGTGTTTGTGAAGCATCTGCATCTGTGATGGTCATGCTTGTCAAATGTGCAGACATTCCAGAACAGTCTGTAAAAATAGGACTTTTTTTTGGCCCTCTGTAAACATTTTTTAAGGAGTCCTTGATTTTTTGAATACAGAATATTGTGACTGTAGTTCTCATTATATTACAGTTTACAGTAAATGCAGCTGATGTCTTCATATCAGAATTATGGACTGTAGACATGTATACATGTATCACTTATAATCATAATTATTTATTTTGGTTTTCATATGCATAAAAATATTGTCTGTCCATGATTTTTTGTTAGGTCATCCAGAAAAAAATAAAAAGTCAAGTTGGAAACCCTGGTGGTGGTCTGTGAGCTAAAATGATCACCAACCCTTGCCCTGTCCACCACTCCAAATAATGTCATTCCACACCCTGTACTGTGGGTGGTGGTAAAGGGGGGATATTTCTACTAGTTACGTACAGTTGAAACCAGAAGTTTACATATATACATTATCTATGGATGTTTTTCTCACTATCTGACATAAAATCAGAATAAACCGTTTTAGGTAAACTAGGATTACCAAAATTATTTATATTTGCCAAATGCCAGAATAATGAGAGAGAGAGAAAGCTATAAGACATTTTTATTACTTTCTGCAAAGTCAAAAGTTTACACTAACAGTACTATGCCTTTAAATAATATGGGACAACCCATATGATGAGGTCATGTCTTTGTAAGCTTCTGATAGGTTTATTGACAACATCTGAGTTAATTAGAGACACACTTGTGGATGTATTATAATGCACACCTGAAACACACTGCATCTTTGTGTAGCATCATGATAAAGTCAAAAGAAATCAGTCAAGATCTCAGGAAGAGAATTGTGGACATGCATAAAGGTACCGTAACACATAACGAGATAGCTAGCGAGATCGCAGCTGAGTCACGGTTTCTGTGACGCAGTAGCGATCCCGTTAGCGATCTCGTTATGTGTGACACCTACCAGCGATCAGGCCCCTGCTGTGAGATCTCTAGTCGTTGCAGAATGGTCCAGGCCATTTTTTTCAAAGGCGATGTCCTGGTGGGCAGGACACATCGCTGTGTTTGACACTGTGTGACAGGGTCACAGTGACTGCTGAGATCGTTATACAGGTCGCTACTGCGACCTGTATTGTTCCTGCATCGCTGGTAAGATCTGACTGTGTGACATCTCACCTGCGACCTCCCAGCGACTTACCTGCAATCTCTATCAGGTCGCATCGTTTTCGGGATCGCTGGTAAGTATGTGACTGGGCCTTTAGTCTGGTTTATCCTTGGGTGTAATTTCCAGATATACTCGAAGGTGCCTCGTTTATCTGCACAAACAATTACACGCAGGTACAAACAATATGGGAGTATTCAGCCATCATACTGTTCAGGAAGGAGACGGGTTTTGTGTGCCAGAGGTGACTGTGCTTTGGTCAGACATGTGCATATCAACCCAAGAACAAAAGCAAAAGACCTTGTGGAGATGCTAGTGGAAGCTGGTAAGATGCTGTCATTATCCACAATGATATGAGTACTGTATCAACATGGGCTGAAATGCCACTCTACCAGGAAGAAGCCATTACTCCAAAACTCTTGCTGGTCTACTAGGCATTGCTCCCCTTTTTTCTGTGTCGAGACTCCTAACAGAGGTTTCATGGACCTTTTATGATTTGCATACTTCACAGGGGGCAATGCACCTAGGATTTCACTGTGTTGAGCGCCTTCACTGGCTGCTGACACTGTTTTCTCAGGCTGGTCTCACCGAGATCAGTGATTGCTTTGTCTTGTTGGTCTACTAGGCATTGCTCCCACCTGGCTAGAATCCTACTCTACACTGATGAGGGGCAATACTCCGAAACAGCTGTCTGTGAATGGATACCTGGTCTTGGTATTTCCCTTGTCATATCTTTAAACTTGTCAAGAGCTGGATAATGACTAAAAGGGCCACTTAATATGGTGGTTATGGTGGTCTCCTAAAAAGAGCCACTCCTTGGCTAGGTCCTTCCCGGAGGGATATCTGGCTTTTTTCTATGTCGAGACTCCTAACAGAGGCTCTATGGACATTTTTTGATTTGCATACTTCACAGGGGGCAATGCACCTAGGATTTCACTGTGTTGAGTGCCTTCTCTGGCTGCTGGCACTGTTTTCTCAGGCTGGTCTCCTCGAGAGCAGTGATTGCCTTGTCTTGCTGGTCTACTAGGCATTGCTCCCACCTGGCCAGAATCCTACTGTACACTGATGAGGGGCAATACTCCGAAACAGCTGTCTGTGAATGGATACCTGGCCTTGGGATTTCCCTTGTCATATCTTTAAACTCGTCAAGAGCTGGATAATGACTAAAAGGGCCACTTAATATGGTGGTTATGGTGGTCTCCTAAAAAGAGCCACTCCTTGGCTAGGTCCTTCCCGGAGGGATATCTGGCTTTTTCTGTGTCGAGGCTCCAAACAGAGGTTCCATGGACCTTTTTTGATTTGCATACTTCCTAGGGGGCAATGCACTTAGGATTTCACTGTGCTGAGCGCCTTCACTGGCTGCTGGCACTGTTTTCTCAGGCTGGTCTCCCCGAGATCAGTGATTGCTTTGTCTTTCTGGTCTACTAGGCATTGCTCCCACCTGGCCAGAATCCTACTCTACACTGATGAGGGGCAAAACTAAGAAACAGCTGTCTGTGAATGGATACCTGGCCTTGGTATTTCCCTTGTCATTTCTTTAAACTCATCAAGAGCTGCATATTGACTAAAAGGGCCACTTAATATGGTGGTTATGGTGGTCTCCTAAAAAGAGCCACTCCTTGGCTAGGTCCTTCCTGGAGGGATATCTGGCTTTTTTCCATGTACAGACTCCTAACAAAGGCTCCATGGACCTTTTTTGATTTGCATACTTCCCAGGGGGCAATGCACCTAGGATTTCACTGTGTTGAGCGCCTTCGCTGGCTGCCGTCAGTGTTTTTTCAGGCTGGTCTCCCCAAGATCAGTGATTGTTTTGTCTTGCTGGTCTACTAGGCATTGCTCTCACCTGGCCAGAATCCTTCTCCACACTGATGAGGGGTAATACTCCGAAACATCTGTCTGTGGATGGATACCTGGCCTTGGTATTTCCTTTGTCATATCTTTAAACTCATCAAGAGCTGGATATTGCTAAAAAGGGCCACTTAATATGGTGGTTATGGTGGTCTCCTAAAAAGAGCCATTCTTTGGCTAGGTCCTTCCTGGAGGGATATCTGGCTTTTTTTCCATGTCGAGACTCCTAACAGAGGTCCCACGGATGTTTTTTGATTTGCATTACTTCAAAAGAAACATAAAAAATGCCAGGTTGATGTCTGCAAATTCACACAGGACCAAAGACCTTTATTTTGGAGAAATGCCTGTGGTCTGACGAAACTAAAATTGAAGTGTTTGGCCATAATGACCATTGTTATATTTGGAGGAAAAAGGGAGAAGCTCTGAAGCCTAAGAACACCATGCCAACTCTGAAACATGGGAGTGGCAGCATCATGTTGCGAGGTTGTTTTGTTGCAGGAGGGACTGGGGCACCTCACAAAATAGATGGCATCATGAGGAAAGAAGATTACTTAGCAATATTGAAGCAACATCTCAAGACATCAGCCAGGAACTTAAAGCATGGGCGGAAATGGGTCTTTCAAATGGACAATGACCCGATGCATACTGCCAAACTGGATACAAAGTGGCTTAAGAATAACAAAGTCAATGTTTTGGAGTTGCCATCAAAAACCTTTGACCTCAATCTTATTGAAAATTTATGGACAAATCTGCAAATGCAGGTGTGAAAAAGGCGACCTACAAACATGGCTCAGTTACACCATTAGGGCGGCTTTGCACGTTGCGACATTGCACGTGCGATGTCGATGGGGTGAAATCGAAAGTGACGCACATCCAGCGTCGCAGTCGATATCGCAACGTGTAAAACCTTTTTGATACGATGAACGACCGCAAAAGCGTCGTTATCGTATCATCGCTGCAGCCTCCGACATTTCCATAATGCCGGTGCAGCGACAGGTGCGATGTTGTTCCTCGCTTCTGCGGCAGCACACATCGCTGTGTGTGAAGCCGCAGGAGCGAGGATCATCACCTACCTGCCTCCCGGCTGCAATGAGAAGGATGGAGGTGGGCGGGATGTTTACATCCTGCTCATCTCCACCCCTCCGCTTCAATTGGCCGCCTGCCGTGTGACGTCGCTGTGACGCCACACAACCCGCCCCCTTAGGAAGGAGGCGGGTCGCAGGCCAGAGGGACGTCGCACGGCAGTAATCAAAATAATGACTCAGCGTCGTCCAGCGGATGCAATGCAGACACTTGCGTTACGGTGCGTCGTCAATACAAGTCTATTGAGAATAGCACAGTGTGTTAACGGACTGCGCTATTCTCCATAGCGGCGGATTGCGCTAAACGCAAGTGTGAAAGCGTCCTAAGCCTCGACCCACAGGAGGCACCAAAGCGCAGCTCAGTGACCCAACTATGCTACAGCCACAGAGACACAGAGGGGACTGGAGGAGATGCAGCTGCGGCATTGCAGGGCTTCCCTGCGCCACAGAGACACAGAGGATGGGCGGGGACTGAAGGAGACGCAACTGCGGCATTGCAGGGCTTCCCCATGCCACAGAGACACAGAGGATGGACGAGGACCGGAGGAGACGCAGCTGTGGCATCACAGGCCTTCCCCGCGCCACAGAGACACACAGAGGGACAGGAACCGGAGTGGAAGCAGCTGCGGCATCGCAGGGCTTCCCCACGCCACAGAGACACATAGAGGGACGGGGACAGGAGGAGACGCAGCTGCGACGCACTAGGAACCCAGCACTCCGGGATGCAGCTCTCCCACTAACCAACGATAAATGCAGGGGAAGCACATGGCTACTTAAATATTAACACTGCTGTGAATGTTAAGGAGCCGCTCATTACTATCCATGAGACGCTCATTACTATTCATGAGCGGCTACTTAACATTCACTGCAGTGTTAATATTTAAGTAGCCATGTGCTTCCTCTGCATTCATAGGTGGTTAGTGGGAGAGCTGTGTCCTGGAGTGCTCATGAGCCAATCATTACTATTCATGGCCAGCAGGAAATGAAGCCAAACACACACACACCACAACTCCCACACAGCTCAACACAAACACACACACACACCGGCACACACAAACGCACACACACCGCCGCGGAAACACACACACAACAACCCCACTCATATCAAACGCGCCCCCACACACACACACAACCACACACACACGGGCGCACACACAGCCGCACACAAACACCCCCTCAGACACACATCGCCCCACAATCACACGCCCCCACTCACACATCGCGGCACACAGACAAATACACACACCGCACAAAGCACACACCCCCAAAACAAACACACATCACCCCACATACGCACCGCAACACACACACAACGCAATATACACACACTGTGCAACACAAACACTGCCCTACACAGACACCCACATATCAGGATGGGGGCCACACAAGGATGGAGACTATACAAGGATAGGACACAGACCAGGATGCTGCATACACAAGGATCCTACCTATACCAAGATGGGGCCACATACTAGGATGGGGCCACATACCAGCATCTGTCTGTGGATGGATACCTGGCCTTGGTATTTCCTTTGTCATATCTTTAAACTCATCAAGAGCTGGATATTGCTAAAAAGGGCCACTTAATATGGTGGTTATGGTGGTCTCCTAAAAAGAGCCATTCTTTGGCTAGGTCCTTCCTGGAGGGATATCTGGCTTTTTTTCCATGTCGAGACTCCTAACAGAGGTCCCACGGATGTTTTTTGATTTGCATTACTTCAAAAGAAACATAAAAAATGCCAGGTTGATGTCTGCAAATTCACACAGGACCAAAGACCTTTATTTTGGAGAAATGCCTGTGGTCTGACGAAACTAAAATTGAAGTGTTTGGCCATAATGACCATTGTTATATTTGGAGGAAAAAGGGAGAAGCTCTGAAGCCTAAGAACACCATGCCAACTCTGAAACATGGGAGTGGCAGCATCATGTTGCGAGGTTGTTTTGTTGCAGGAGGGACTGGGGCACCTCACAAAATAGATGGCATCATGAGGAAAGAAGATTACTTAGCAATATTGAAGCAACATCTCAAGACATCAGCCAGGAACTTAAAGCATGGGCGGAAATGGGTCTTTCAAATGGACAATGACCCGATGCATACTGCCAAACTGGATACAAAGTGGCTTAAGAATAACAAAGTCAATGTTTTGGAGTTGCCATCAAAAACCTTTGACCTCAATCTTATTGAAAATTTATGGACAAATCTGCAAATGCAGGTGTGAAAAAGGCGACCTACAAACATGGCTCAGTTACACCATTAGGGCGGCTTTGCACGTTGCGACATTGCACGTGCGATGTCGATGGGGTGAAATCGAAAGTGACGCACATCCAGCGTCGCAGTCGATATCGCAACGTGTAAAACCTTTTTGATACGATGAACGACCGCAAAAGCGTCGTTATCGTATCATCGCTGCAGCCTCCGACATTTCCATAATGCCGGTGCAGCGACAGGTGCGATGTTGTTCCTCGCTTCTGCGGCAGCACACATCGCTGTGTGTGAAGCCGCAGGAGCGAGGATCATCACCTACCTGCCTCCCGGCTGCAATGAGAAGGATGGAGGTGGGCGGGATGTTTACATCCTGCTCATCTCCACCCCTCCGCTTCAATTGGCCGCCTGCCGTGTGACGTCGCTGTGACGCCACACAACCCGCCCCCTTAGGAAGGAGGCGGGTCGCAGGCCAGAGGGACGTCGCACGGCAGTAATCAAAATAATGACTCAGCGTCGTCCAGCGGATGCAATGCAGACACTTGCGTTACGGTGCGTCGTCAATACAAGTCTATTGAGAATAGCACAGTGTGTTAACGGACTGCGCTATTCTCCATAGCGGCGGATTGCGCTAAACGCAAGTGTGAAAGCGTCCTAAGCCTCGACCCACAGGAGGCACCAAAGCGCAGCTCAGTGACCCAACTATGCTACAGCCACAGAGACACAGAGGGGACTGGAGGAGATGCAGCTGCGGCATTGCAGGGCTTCCCTGCGCCACAGAGACACAGAGGATGGGCGGGGACTGAAGGAGACGCAACTGCGGCATTGCAGGGCTTCCCCATGCCACAGAGACACAGAGGATGGACGAGGACCGGAGGAGACGCAGCTGTGGCATCACAGGCCTTCCCCGCGCCACAGAGACACACAGAGGGACAGGAACCGGAGTGGAAGCAGCTGCGGCATCGCAGGGCTTCCCCACGCCACAGAGACACATAGAGGGACGGGGACAGGAGGAGACGCAGCTGCGACGCACTAGGAACCCAGCACTCCGGGATGCAGCTCTCCCACTAACCAACGATAAATGCAGGGGAAGCACATGGCTACTTAAATATTAACACTGCTGTGAATGTTAAGGAGCCGCTCATTACTATCCATGAGACGCTCATTACTATTCATGAGCGGCTACTTAACATTCACTGCAGTGTTAATATTTAAGTAGCCATGTGCTTCCTCTGCATTCATAGGTGGTTAGTGGGAGAGCTGTGTCCTGGAGTGCTCATGAGCCAATCATTACTATTCATGGCCAGCAGGAAATGAAGCCAAACACACACACACCACAACTCCCACACAGCTCAACACAAACACACACACACACCGGCACACACAAACGCACACACACCGCCGCGGAAACACACACACAACAACCCCACTCATATCAAACGCGCCCCCACACACACACACAACCACACACACACGGGCGCACACACAGCCGCACACAAACACCCCCTCAGACACACATCGCCCCACAATCACACGCCCCCACTCACACATCGCGGCACACAGACAAATACACACACCGCACAAAGCACACACCCCCAAAACAAACACACATCACCCCACATACGCACCGCAACACACACACAACGCAATATACACACACTGTGCAACACAAACACTGCCCTACACAGACACCCACATATCAGGATGGGGGCCACACAAGGATGGAGACTATACAAGGATAGGACACAGACCAGGATGCTGCATACACAAGGATCCTACCTATACCAAGATGGGGCCACATACTAGGATGGGGCCACATACCAGCATCAACCCATATACCAGGATGGAGGCCATACAAGGATGGAGACTATACCCGGATGGGTATTTATATCTTCATGTTAAACATTCACAATTTTTAAACAATAACATTTATCTTTG
Source organism: Anomaloglossus baeobatrachus (assembly GCF_048569485.1). Lineage (NCBI taxonomy): Eukaryota > Metazoa > Chordata > Amphibia > Anura > Aromobatidae > Anomaloglossus > Anomaloglossus baeobatrachus. Next base: position 428,834,024 of record NC_134358.1, read on the forward strand.
ACAAAAAATATATTGTGTCTTCCTTCCATTATTAGTCAAAAATCATACATTAACTACACAATAAATTCTAGAATACCCGATGCGTTAGAATCGGGCCACCATCTAGTAGTTTTATAACTATCATATTACACATATAACTAGGACCTTGGAGATGGGAATAATCCTTTAAGTTCAGTAATTTAAAGATCTTTGTCTCCTAGTGGTGGGTTTGCTGTCTTCATGATCAATCCTGCAAATAATGTAAATGGCATACACTTCCACAACTTCTTTGACTGTGATGGCTGTTACTTAGAACTGTAGTAGGAGCTAAACTGCTGTTCTTGGGAATCGCCACTACACATTGAGCTGAGCTGTACTATGCTGGCTCCAGTCACCATTTACATCTGGTCGGTGGCAGAGCAGATATCATCTGATTGGTGGGGGAGGCAGGTGTCAGTCCCCCACTAATCTGGCACTGATGTGTATCCTAAGGCTATGTGCGCACACTGCGTTTTTTTTACGCTGCGTTTTTGTGCGTTTTTGGCTGCTAAAAACGCACAAAAACGCACCTGCGGCGAAAAACGCGGCAAAAAACGCACGCGTTTTGCCGCGATTTGGTGCGTTTTTTTGCTGCGTTTTGCTGCGTTTTTGCTCACTGCGTCCTTATGCGTTTTTTTATCAGTGAACAAAAAAAAAGGTCTGATGTCATTTCCTTCTTCAATGTGTTCTTCATTCTCCACTAGTGTATGCAGAAGAGCAGACAGCTGCAGAACTTTAAGGCTCAGCATCCTCCATTCACTAGTGTATGCAGGAGAGCAGACAGCAGCTGTCGAACTACAAGGCTCAGCATCCTCCTTCCAGGACTGTATGCAGGATTTCTTTGCCCCCCCAAACAAAAAAAATGACGTGGGCTTCGCCATATTTTTGTATGCTAGCCGGGTACAGCAGGCAGGTACGGGCTGCCCCCAACCCCCAGCTGCCTATTTGTACCCGGCTGGGAACCAAAAATATAGGGAAGCCCTTTTTTTTTAAATTATTTCATGAATTTCATGAAATAATTTTAAAAAAAAATGACGTGAGCTTCGCCCAATTTTTGAGTCCAGTCGGGTACAACTAGGCAGCTGGGGATTGGAATCCACAGTGCAGGGTGCCCAAGCTTTCTGGGCACCCCCGCTGTGAATTGCAGTCCCGCAGCCACCCCAGAAAATGGCGCTTTCATAGAAGCGCCATCTTCTGGCGCTGTATCCAACTCTTCCAGCTGCCCTGATGCCGGGTGGCTCGCCGGGTAATAATGAGGTTAGGGCTAGCTGTATAGCTGGCCCTAAGCCCGAAATTCATGGTGTCACGCCAACATTAGACATGGCCACCATGAATTTCTAGTAAAGATAAAAAAAAACACAACACACAGAAAAATATTTTTATTAGAAATAAAACACAACACAATTAGTGACTCCATCTTTATTGAAATAAAGAACCCCCCTCCGCAGTAATCCTGGGTCAGGGTCCCGCGCCGTCCAATCCGGATCCAATATCATCTGATAGGTTTGCTGGAAGGCAAAGCGATCAGATGATGTGTCAGGATCAAGTGCCTGAATCACATCACACATCAGCTGATTGTATAAAAGCCGATTATACAATCAGCTGATGCATCGGTGCAAAAAAAAAATAATACTCACTTATGTGCTGATTACCGGCAGCTCCTGCAGCGATGGGGCGGGAGTCTGATCCCGTCCGATCGCTGCAGCAGCTGCCGGTAATCAGGGATGAAGTCTCCTGACGCATCCGCTGATACCGGCCGGGCGCCCGCGTCACCGCGATACTTACGATCACCTGATGCGTCAGGTGACTGCATCAGGTGATCCATCGCCAGGTCCTGCATCCATCGGAGCTTTCCCGGCCGTCTGCACACAGCCGGAGCGGGGGTGGCGATACCGTGAGAGGAGATGGGAGCGGGCATAGCACCGGGAGTCTGCAGACAGGTGAGTATAACTTTTTTTTTTTTTTTCTACTGTTAACTTTTGATTTCGCAGTCGCTTCCACCTCCCGCCCAGACATGGCGCCGCACGGCAGCATACATGCCCAGGACGGGAGGTGGAAGCGACGGTGACGGTACCGGGAGGATTCACGCTTCGGTATATACTGACAGAAGGAATACTCTTCCTGTACACGTCACTTTACTACCCACCTCCTGCGTTTATAGCTGCGTTTTTGGTCTTAGAAACGCACCAAAACGCAGCTATTTGCGTTTCTCATTGCGTCTTTCAACATCCCATTAAACTCAATGGATGAAAAGCGCAGTGAAAAACGCGGGAATAAGGCTATGTGCACACAGTGCGTTTTTCGCTGCGTTTTTGCGTGTTTTTCGGGTGCGTTTTTGGCCTCAAAACTGCAGGACTTTGCTTCCCCAGCAAAGTCTATGAGTTTTAATTTTTGCTGTCCCCACACATCTGTTTTTTTTCAGCTGCGTTTTTCTGGTGCCACAAAAACGCAGCATGTCAATTATTCCCGCGTTTTTCACTGCGCTTTTCATCCATTGAGTTCAATGGGATGTTGAAAGACGCAATGAATGAAAAATATTTTTCTGTGTGTTGTGGTTTTTTTTTATCTTTACTAGAAATTCATGGTGGCCATGTCTAATATTGGCGTGACACCATGAATTTCGGGCTTAGGGCCAGCTGATAATATACAGCTAGCCCTAACTCCATTATTACCTAGCTAGCCACCCGGCTTCAGGGCAGCTGGAAGAGTTGGATACAGCGCCAGAAGATGGCGCTTCTATGAAAGCGCCATTTTCTGGGGTGGCTGCGGGACTGCAATTCACAGCGGGGGTGCCCAGAAAGCATGGGCACCCTGCACTGTGGATTCCAATCCCCAGCTGCCTAGTTGTACCCGGCTGGACTCAAAAATTGGGCGAAGCTCACGTCATTTTTTTTTTAAATTATTTCATAAATTCATGAAATAATTTAAAAAAAAAGGGCTTCCCTATATTTTTGGTTCCCAGCCGGGTACAAATAGGCAGCTGGGGGTTGGGGGCAGCCCGTACCTGCCTGCTGTACCCGGCTAGCATACAAAAATATGGCGAAGCCCACGTCATTTTTTTGGTTTGGGGGGGGGGGGCAAAGAAATCTTGCATACAGTCCTGGAAGGAGAATGCTGAGCCTTGTAGTTCGACAGCTGCTGTCTGCTCTCCTGCATACACTATTGGATGGAGTATGCTGAGCCTTGTAGTTCTGCAGCTGTCTGCTCTTCTGCATACACTAGTGGAGAATGAAGAACACATTGAAGAAGGAAATGACATCAGACCTTTTTTTTTTGTTTACTGATAAAAAACGCATAAAGACGCAGTAAGCAAAAATGCAGCAAAACGCAGCAAAAAAACGCACCAAATCGCGGCAAAACGCGTGCGTTTTGTGCCGCGTTATTTCGACGCAGGTGCGTTTTTGTGCGTTTTTAGCAGCCAAAAACGCACAAAAACGCAGCGTCAAAAAAACACAGTGTGTGCGCATAGCTTAATTGACATGCTGCGCTTTTGTGGTCACCACAAAAACGCAGCTGAAAAAAAACGCTGTGTGGGGACAGCAAAAATGAAAACTCATAGACTTTGCTGGGGAAGCAAAGTCATGCAGTTTTGAGGCCAAAAACGCACCCGAAAAACGCGCAAAAACGCCGAGAAAAACGCACTGTGTGCACATAGCCTAAGAGTGGTCACCAATGTTAAAAGGACATACGACCCCTTGAAGGATGGGCACATCTCTTTTTGCTTTATCACTACAGGAAAACAAAAACAGCATATTCTTAATTATTGACAGACATGCATTAAGATCTTTTCCTACTGCATGAAAAGTATCAGTTAGGAGAATTTTCTGACCACTATAGAAGTATACTCCTCCGATTTTTGTAAATATTTTATTATATCTTTTCATGGGACAACAATGAAGATATGACACTGCGATACAATTTACAGTAGTCAGTGTACAGCTTGTATAACAGTGTAAGTTTGGTGTGTCCTCTAAATTACTCAATTCAAATAAGGTAAAAATGGCTTAACAGAGGCGCTACAGACCAGAGGTGAAGAAATAAAATTTATTCAAAGATGACAGGAAAAAGTACAAGGCACTACACATTTCTGGGACCCACATCCTATGTGATTTAATTATTGGAGAGCAACTGTAGGCTCCAATATGTCGGTCGCATTATCCAACCGATACACTGTAGGATGAACAAACATCGCCACAATATCTGACGTGGCGTAATGACCTATAGTTTATCTAAACATTTCTCCCTAGAGCACCATAAAAATCCTGAACTTCAACTCATCCTTCTGGTACAGATCCTGGATGATGCCAGAGATAGATATAAAAAGTTATAAAGAGGGAGTATTTTTATTTCTTCACCTCTGCTCCGCAACGCCTCTGTTAAGCCATTTTTGCCTTATGTGACTCAATAGTGTTAAACGGTGTGAATGGGGAGAAGGTGTGGAAAATATGGTGGTATCACTCACACACTTTTTTAGACTGATCACTGGAAGTTCAACATGGCACCCCATGGCAAAGAATTCTCAGTGAATCTAAAAACATAAAACATTTAACGTTTAACATTAAAATGGGCCAGGCTATAATAATATTGCCAACAACTTGAAAATGAGCCAAAGAACGGTGGCCAAGACCATACAGCAGTTTAACAAGACAGGTTCTAATCAGAAAGTGGTGAGGGGGCCAGTGCTTAAACCATGCACGACACACTCCATCAAATTGGTGTGCATTGCTGTCGTCCCACAAGGAAGCCTCTTCTAAAGATGATGCACAAGAAAGCCCACAAACAGTATGATGAAACAAGCAGACTAAGGACCTGGAGCACTGGAACAATGTCCTGTGGTCTAATGAGACCAAGATAAACTTTGCCATACAGCAAAGTAATGACTAAGGGGAAAACACTCACACCTTCAGTATTTGGGGAGTTTTTACCTCAGTATTTGTAGCCAAAACCTGAGTGGGTGAATAATACAGTTGGAGCCTGTGTTTCTATTGTACTTGTCCTCTGACTGTTCCACTCCTGGTTTTGGCTACAAATACTGATGTAAAAACCTCACCAAATACAGTACTCATTGTGTGAACATGGCCTAATAGTACAGTAGCTATAAGAAGCATTTCAGCAGAGGCAAGTTGTTCTGAGCACCAAAACGTTTAGCCACCCAAGACCATATGGTAGTATACTGTTCAACCGCAATCTAATGAGTGGCATCCAGACATTCAGGGCCCTTAGCCTGGCACCATTCCTATGAGTTAGCATAGCCTCAAACTACGGTGATAATAACTCTATCTGTCTGGTGCATCAGAACTAGAAACCTCCTACAGGAAAGCGTAATAACCCTACAGCAAAGTGGACATCTGTAGCAAATAATTAAGGTCTAAAATGTCGGTGATTTTTCTGATAAGCAAAAAATAAAATAAAAAATATATAAATTATTTGCAAGGCTTTTCATACCCATTGCAATGTTAATGATGAACAGCACACGGATAGTATCATACATGTCTTATAGACTTGTATGGGTAGTATGGATCCATGACATGGGCCAAAAATGGACATGAGCTCAGTAGATTATAATGGAAACACGTTGTATCTGTGAAAGACGAATATATGAATGAGATCTTGGACGGTGTTCACATGATGCATGTTTTTTGTGCCGCAATTTGACCACGTTTTAAGAAAATTGTGTTGCAAATGCATATGACCTTAAAGGGGTTGTCCACTGCTTTTACATTGGTGGCCTATCTTTAGGATAGGGCATCAATGTCTGATCGGCCGAGGTCCAACACCCCAACGCTCAACTGGTTTTGGTGCCGGCAGATGGAAATTCTTAGTTCCAGAGCTGCCCCGTCAACTGATAGCGGTCCCGGCCGGGTACTACACATCCACTTCTCATTGATATCAATAGGAGGTGGATGTGCAGTACCTAGCCGCGGTCGCTATTATTTGACGGGGCAGCTCCAGAGCTAAACATTTACGGCTGTCTGCTGCCGGCACCAAAAACAACCCGATAGACAAGGGTGCTGGGTGACAGATAAGACATTGATAACCTGTCCTAAGGATAGGCCATCAATGTAAAAGTAGTTGACAACCTCTTTAAGATAAAGGCTTTGAGTTGTCAACCTCTGCTACATAGTATATGACCACGCAGACGCATGTAAATGTAGTAAGCACATAGGTGGTACATGCTTTGCCCCTCTACACACAAACCCTGCGTACGTAATCTAGCTCTAAAACAGTACAATAATATTTGTAAGGTTCTAGATCTTTATTAGAAAATAAAAGCATAAATATTCACAACAGGCAATAAATAATGTGTTGGGAAGACTGTAAGGTGCATGTTTAACTACTAGACAATTGTGACCTTGAAAGATGGATGTTACACTCCATCGCAAAGACCGGAAGTCCTCAGAAGTCTCAGCTTTGCCAAGAGCCATCCAAGGGAAAATAGATAGTTTAGTACAATAACTGCTTGGTAGGAAGGTGCGTATTCTAACTAGGAAGACTAGTCCTCAGCAATGAAGAATGGAATACCTTTACATCAATAACAACAACCTAGAAGTTTGCCAGTATAATTACTATGGGGGGATCAGCAGTGTTGGGATTATGACATCAGTAGGTGCAAGAATGCCCCTCGCAAAACAGCACTGCTGACAACAATAATGCTTTTATCTAAACAAGTTAAATTATATATAAATATCTTAGTATATTTTTATGTTATCTTTACATCACACACATATTAACGGAAATAATTATACACATATGTATGGCAAACACTCATTTTTCTTTTTTTTTCTTTTTTTTTAAATCAAACAATGATGTTTATGTTGCTCTGTCCGTCCATCCACTGCTCGGTGTCTATCTCAGACTCGTCTATCTGCCCTATAGTCACAAAAGTCCATTCATTTCATGGCGACTATTGTAGTGATGGGGTCTGATCGATAGCGGCTGCTGATATACTACAGACACAGCGCTGTCTACACTTCACTAATATCCTCCAGGGCTGTGAGATAATACAATATGGCTATGACGTAGGAATACTGAATGCTGGGCTGTCACTCCAGGGGGCATATGTGTGTGTATATAGGTATATATATATCTATATATATATCTATATATATATATATATATATATATAGATATATATATAGATATATATATATATATATATATATATATATATATATATATCTATATATATATATATATATATATATAGATACATATATACATATATATACACTCACAAACAAATATACTAATATACACGCCCCGCCACATATAGTGTACCCCATCAATGTAGTTAGACTTTCAAAACCTGTATATCATTATATGTATGGATATATGGATAGACTATATATATATATATATATATATATATATATATATATATATATATATATTTATATTTATATATATATATATATATATATATTAGTACTATTAGTACTATTTCGGAATCCTTATGTAATATATATACATACATATATATATATATATATATATATATATATATATATATGAAAAATGCATTGACAATATATACATATGTTATATATATATATATATATAAATATATATATATATATATATATATATATATATATATATATATATATACCTGCATCCTACAAGTCAATGCATTTTTATATATATATAGCGTATGGATATTATACATAAGCATTATTAAATAGTGCTAATATTAATACGAGCCTGCTGCCAACTAGCCTAACTTACGGTGAGCTGAGCCGGGCATTAGACTTGGTATGGCTTCTTTCAGCTCTTGCCCTTGTGCCTCCCATTACAACTCTACAAGGAATAAGCCCCGTCCTCACATCCCATCCTCCTGCCAGGGAAGAGGCAGTGCCCCCTGCCCACACCCACATGCAGACAAGATGGTACCTGAGTGCCAGCGTCGGTCAGGCGGGCGGTGAGGTGCTGCAGCGGCTGGATGGCGGGTTGCAGTAGACTCCTGCAGGCTTGGCAGCTGCTAGATAAGAAGTGCAGATAGATCGGAGCCGCGTCCTCCAGCGGCAGCCCGGGTGTGTGCGCACTGCGCCGCTCCCAGGGGCACCAGGCGGGCAGAGGCTGTGGGACCCGGACTGGCGGCGGTGCCCGGCTACCAGAGGTGACCGAGGTACCAGCTGCTGGCCAATCGCTAGTACAGGGGGGCTGGTAAGAGCAAGCGATGAGGGGGCTGTGCCAGACATTCACTGCTGCTCCTGTGAGGGAGAGACATGCTTACTGTACTGTCTGCATGTGATGAGGCTCTAGCACAGCCCATACTGTCAGCAGCCTGCTACACACACAGGGATACACTACACACAGAGGGATACACTACACACAGAGGGATACACTACACACAGAGGGATACACTACACAGAGGTACACTACACACAGAGGGATACACTACACACAGAGGGATACACTACACAGAGGTACACTACACACAGAGGGATACACTACACAGAGGTACACTACACACAGAGGGATACACTACACACAGAGGGATACACTACACACAGAGGGATACACTACACACAGAGGGATACACTACACACAGAGGGATACACTACACAGAGGTACACTACACACAGAGGGATACACTACACACAGAGGGATACACTACACAGAGGTACACTACACACAGAGGGATACACTACACAGAGGTACACTACACACAGAGGGATACACTACACACAGAGGGATACACTACACACAGAGGGATACACTACACACAGAGGGATACACTACACACAGAGGGATACACTACACAGAGGTACACTACACACAGAGGGATACACTACACAGAGGTACACTACACACAGAGGGATACACTACACACAGAGGGATACACTACACACAGGGATACACTACACACAGAGGTACACTACACACAGAGGGATACACTACACACAGAGGGATACACTACACAGAGAGGGATACACTACACACAGAGGGATACACTACACAGAGGTACACTACACACAGAGGGATACACTACACACAGAGGGATACACTACACACAGGGATACACTACACACAGGGATACACTACACACAGAGGTACACTACACACAGAGGGATACACTACACACAGAGGGATACACTACACACAGAGGGATACACTACACACAGAGGGATACACTACACACAGAGGGATACACTACACAGAGATACACTACACACAGGGATGCACTACACACAGAGGGATACACTACACACAGAGGGATACACTACACAGAGATACACTACACACAGGGATGCACTACACACATAGGGATACACTACACACAGAGGGATACACTACACAGAGAGATACACTACACACAGAGGGATACACTACACAGAGATACACTACACACAGGGATGCACTACACACAGAGGGATACACTACACACAGAGGGATACACTACACAGAGAGATACACTACACACAGGGATGCACTACACACAGAGGCACACTACACACAGAGGCACACTACACACAGGGATACACTACACACAGAGGCACACTACACACAGAGGGATACACTACACACAGATACACTGCACACAAGGATACACTACACACAGAGGCACACTACACACAGAGGCACACTACACACAGAGATACACTACACACAGGGATACACAACACACAGAGGTACACTACACACAGGAATACACTACACACAGGGATACACTACACACAGAGGCACACTACACACAGAGATACACTACACACATACACACAGAGGCACACTACACATAGAGGCACACTACACACATGGATACACTACACACAGAGGCACACTACACACAGAGGGATACACTACACACAGAGATACACTGCACACAAGGATACACTACACACAGAGGCACACTACACACAGAGATACACTACACACAGGGATACACTACACACAGGTACACTACACACAGAGGGATACACTACACACAGAGATACACTGCACACAAGGATACACTACACACAGAGGCACACTACACACAGATACACTACACACAGGGATACACTACACACAGAGGTACACTACACACAGAAATACACTGCACACAGGGATACACTACACACAGAGGTACACTACACACAGGGATACACTACACACGAAGGTACACTACACACAGAGATACACTACACACAGAAATATACTACACACAGAGACACACTACACACAGAGGTACACTACACACAGAGATACACTACACACAGGGCTACACTACACACAGAGGTACACTACACACAGGGATACACTACACACAGGGATACACTACACACAGAGGTACACTACACACAGAGGTACCCTACACACAGAGATACACTACACACAGAAATATATTACACAGAGAGGCACACTACACACAGAGGCACACTACACACAGAAATACACTACACACAGAGGAACACTACACACAGAGGTACACTACACACAGAGGCACACTACACACAGAGGTACACTACACACAAGCACACTACACACAGGGATACACTACACACAGAGGCACACTACACACAGAGGCACACTACACACAGAGATACACCACACACACACACACACAGAGGTACACTACACACAGGAATACACTACACACATACACACAGAGGCACACTACACACAGGGATACACTACACACAGAGGCACACTACACACAGGAATACACTACACACAGAGGTAGACTACACACAGGGATATATTACACACAGGAATACACTACACACAGAGGTACACTACACATACAGGTACAATAATGACTTAATGACCAAATGTAGAACTGGTGGAGGAAGGTTGAACTAGATGGACCTAGGTCTTTTTTCAACCTATGTAACTATGTAATAACACAGGAATAGACTACACACAGGGATACACTACACGCAGAGGTACACTGTACACAGAGATACACTACTCATAGAAATACACTACACACAGAGGTACACTAAACAGGAATATACTACACACAGGGATATACTACACACAAAGGTACACTACACAAAGGGATACACTACACACATACACACAGAGATACACTATAAACAGAGTTGCACTACACACAGAGATACATTACATACAGAGGTACACTAGACACAGAAGTAAACTACATACAGGAATACAATACACACGGAAATGCCCTAAACACAGCGGTACACTACACAAAGGAATGCACTAAACACAGGTATACACTACACACAGGGATTCACTACACACAGTGATATAGTACTCACAGAAATACACTACACACAAAGGTACATTACATGCAGGGATACACTACACAGAGGAATACACTACACACAGAGGTACACTACACACAGAGGTACACTACACACAGGAATACATTACAACCAAAAGTACACTACATACAGAGATAGACTACCTATAGGGCATTGTGTCATATCCGCACATACTACACACAGAGCATTTTCAGGTATCAGGACAGGACACACTACACAAAGCTTTGTTTCAAATATCAACTAACTATAGAGTATTTTGGCACACACCAGCACACACTACGCACAGGACATGGTATTGCATATCAGCACTCATTATTTGCAGAGCATTGTCACATAAAAGCACACACTACACACTGAGTAGTGTGTCATGACCAGCACACAGTACACACAGCATTGTGTAATTTGTAAACACACTACATACAGTGCATTTTATGTCAGCAAACAGGACATGGTATATTATTACTTTGCATATACAGCACATTGTGTCATGTATAACTACACATAGAACATTATGTCATATCATCACGCACTATGTACAGGGCATTGTGCATCAGCATACATCACACGCAAGACATTGTGCATCAGCACATTCTACATAAGTCGGGTCAGGCGATGTCACGGGTAGCCTTGCACGGTTCCGTTGACCCGAGTCATGCAGTAAAAGGAAGGGAAAGTGGGGTGATGGGGAAAGTTTGTTGTGACGCCACCTGTGGTATGTGGCCAGGGATTAGCCGCCGCTGCAGAATTCCTTGCTGGGGCAGGTGTTATGGCAGCCAGGATGGTGTCACTCCCAACAGGTGGAGCGGGCCCCGGGTGATGACAAGGGCAGTAGTCCACGGGAGCGCCAACGCACGGGGCGACGGCGATGGCAAAGACAGGGACGACACAGGGGGCTGCGGTTCAAAGTTCTCTTTACTCACAGTTCGTAAGATGCCCCGGAAATGCCACTCTCCGCCGCGATGGGCCTCAGCCAATCTCGGGTAAATTAGAGGCTGCCAGATATTCATGATGCTAGGGCTAGCATCCCCTAGCATCATGAATATCTGGCAGCATGGTAGCTGCTACTGGTGTATCTAGCCACATTAATTTGTTATCGGCCTCCTGATGAACCAAGGATTGGGGAAACGCGCTGAGGCATGAGGCAGAAATAAGCTAAGTGGAATTATTTGTCCCTGCATTTGTATAGGTTCTCTATGAGAACACTGGTGACCTCCGGAATCTGGAGGAGGTTTTTGTGAACCCCATTTTTTGCACATTGCACATTATCACTTTATAATTGCGCACTACACTTTATCTTTGACTATAGGGGTTCACAGGGTTATAGCAGGGACTGTGGTCGGTGAGTTGGGGTGCCACATCGTATCTTTAGGGTGCCAACCTCCACAGCTAAGTAGGGCACAGGAGGGAGTGGATATTGTGAGGACTGAGTTTCCCTCTCTCTTCTGTGCATCGGGCTGTTTTATCTAATTGTATTGTGGTTTTGAACCTTTTATATACAGTATATCAATAAATGTTAGGCTTTAGTTAGGGATTTATGCTAAATTTCAAAGTTTCAGACTATTCTAAGGCTACTTTCACACATCCGGATTTTTGCTCTGCGGCACAATACGGCGTTCTGCAGAAAAACCGCAACCGGCTTTTGTAACGCCGGTTGCGTTTTTTTTTGCATAGACTTACATTAGTGCCGTATTGTGCCGCAGGGGCTTGCGTTCGGTCCGGTTTTTGCCGCATGCTCCAGATTTAGCCGATGTCGCGGCCGGATCGAACGTTCCCTGCAACGTTTTTTGCTCCGGCAAAAAACAGCGCATCCGGCCGCTGCGGCGCATTTTTCAATGCATACCTATGGAGGCCGGATGCGGCGCGATGCGGAAAAAAACGCATCCGCTCGCCGCATGCGGTTTTTTCCACTGCGCATGCTCAGTAGCATGCCGCAACCGGAAAAAAACGGACGAGCCGCATGTAAAAACTTATGCAAAGGATGCGGTGTTTTCGCCGCATCCGTTGCATAGTTTTCACAGCCGGATTGAGCCGCAGTGCTCAAACCGGATGTGTGAAAGTAGCCTAAACTGAAACTGTTTGTGTGTTCCTACTCCCTCAGTCAGCCCCCACCTTCTTGATGACTCGTGGCTGTTGCCCTGGTAACCGGGAATTTCCCAGCCTGGCTTTCTGATTTGTGTAACTGGCTGACTCATTGATTAGATTTTGTGTAAGTGAAACAAAAACCAGTGATTAACCTCATCTTACCTGGAATGAATACTACATCTTAAAAAAGATGCAGTATCCTGTGGCGATTGAAGCCTCAGGGGCGCCACACTTTGTATATTAGTATACTCTACACTCAGGGCATAGTTTCACCTATCAGCTCACACAACACATAAAAAATATTGTCCCTTGTCAGCATACACAGGTCATTGCGTCACTTATCAGCAGAAACTACACACAGGGCACCCTCTTACATATTAGAACACACGATACATAGAGCTTCATGTCACATATCAGCTTTCTCTACACCCAAAACTAACAGCAGCCTCGGAGACAGGTAAGTATACAATTTCATGCTGTCCATGTGCTATTGGGATGTCACACGGAGAACATACACAAGGACACATGGACAAACACACTGACCTGCCCTCGGACCATCACACATGTGCGTTAGACAGTTTTCACAAATGTGCCCAATATTTTTACCACTGTGAATGTGGCAAATACAAGGCAAAGGGTGAAATCAACGGTGAAATCTACAACATAAACTTGTTCCATGACATGCTTCTGATTTCAAAACTGAAGTGCAAGTTAAGGGGTACTTTGCACACTACGACATCGCAAGCCGATGCTTGCGAGGCCGAGTGTGATAGTCCCTGCCCCCGTCACAGCAGCGATATCTTGTGATTGCTGCCGTAGCGAACATTATCGCTACGGCAGCTTCACATGTACTTACCTGCCCTGCGACATCGCTCTGGCCGGCGAACCGCCTCCTTCCTAAGGGGGCGGGTCGTGCGGCGTCACAGCGACATCACATGGCAGGTGGCCAGTAGGAGCGGAGGGGCGGAGATGAACAGGGCGTAAACATCCCGCCCACCTCCTTCCTTCCGCATTGCAGCCGGGACGCAGGTAAAGTGATGTTGCTCGCTCCTGCGGCTTCATACACAGCGATGTGTGCTGCCGCAGGAATGAGGAACAACATTGTACCGTCGCTGCTGCTAAATTATGGAAATGTCAGACCCTACACCGATCATACGATAACAACGCTTTTGTGCTCGTTAATCGTATGTAAAGGATTTGCACCCTACGATATCGACTGCGACGCCGGATGTGCGGCACTTTCGATTTGACCCCACCGACATCGCAGCTGCGATGTCGTAGTGTGCAAAGTACCCCTAAGTTCCATTGCAGATATTTTCCCCAGCGAGTAGATAATAATTCATAAAGGTAAATCCACATTACTTTAGAACTGTAATATGCAGCAGATTGTGTGCAGTTAAATCTGCTGCTGAAAATCCGCTGTGTCTCTTCTCTGTGGATGTATCCTTATGTTATATCCACAGGCTCATATCTAATTAGAGAGGTGCCTTTATCAGAGGTGACTACTGCTCTATTCATTTGCTACAGTTAGGTCCAGAAATATTTGGACAGTGACACAATTTTCGCGAGTTGGGCTCTGCATGCCACCACATTGGATTTGAAATGAAACCTCTACAACAGAATTCAAGTGCAGATTGTAACGTTTAATTTGAAGGTTTGAACAAAAATATCTGATAGAAATTGTAGGAATTGTACACATTTCTTTACAAACACTCCACATTTTAGGAGGTCAAAAGTAATTGGACAAATAAACCAAACCCAAACAAAATATTTTTATCTTCAATATTTTGTTGCGAATCCTTTGGAGGCAATCACTGCCTTAAGTCTGGAACCCATGGACATCACCAAACGCTGGGTTTCCTCCTTCTTAATGCTTTGCCAGGCCTTTACAGCCGCAGCCTTCAGGTCTTGCTTGTTTGTGGGTCTTTCCGTCTTAAGTCTGGATTTGAGCAAGTGAAATGCATGCTCAATTGGGTTAAGATCTGGTGATTGACTTGGCCATTGCAGAATGTTCCACTTTTTTGCACTCATGAACTCCTGGGTAGCTTTGGCTGTATGCTTGGGGTCATTGTCCATCTGTACTATGAAGCGCCGTCCGATCAACTTTGCGGCATTTGGCTGAATCTGGGTTGAAAGTATATCCCGGTACACTTCAGAATTCATCCGGCTACTCTTGTCTGCTGTTATGTCATCAATAAACACAAGTGACCCAGTGCCATTGAAAGCCATGCATGCCCATGCCATCACGTTGCCTCCACCATGTTTTACAGAGGATGTGGTGTGCCTTGGATCATGTTCATCATTCTTCTCCAAACTTTTTTCTTCCCATCATTCTGGTACAGGTTGATCTTGGTCTCATCTGTCCATAGAATACTTTTCCAGAACTGAGCTGGCTTCATGAGGTGTTTTTCAGCAAATTTAACTCTGGCCTGTTTATTTTTGGAATTGATGAATGGTTTGCATCTAGATGTGAACCCTTTGTATTTACTTTCATGGAGTCTTCGCTTTACTGTTGACTTAGGGAAAGATACACCTACTTCACTGAGAGTGTTCTGGACTTCAGTTGATGTTGTGAACAGGTTCTTCTTCACCAAAGAAAGTATGCGGCGATCATCCACCACTGTTGTCATCCGTGGACGCCCAGGCCTTTTTGAGTTCCCAAGCTCACCAGTCAATTCCTTTTTCCTCAGAATGTACCCGACTGTTGATTTTGCTACTCCAAGCATGTCTGCTATCTCTCTGATGGATTTTTTCTTTTTTTTCAGCCTCAGGATGTTCTGCTTCACCTCAATTGAGAGTTCCTTAGACCGCATGTTGTCTGGTCACAGCAACAGCTTCCAAATGCAAAACCACACACCTGTAATCAACCCCAGACCTTTTAACTACTTCATTGATTACAGGTTAACGAGGGAGACGCCTTCAGAGTTAATTGCAGCCCTTAGAGTCCCTTGTCCAATTACTTTTGGTCCCTTGAAAAAGAGGAGGCTATGCATTACAGAGCTATGATTCCTAAACCCTTTCTCCGATTTGGATGTGAAAACTCTCATATTGCAGCTGGGAGTGTGCACTTTCAGCCCATATTATATATATAATTGTATTTCTGAACATGTTTTTGTAAACAGCTAAAATAACAAAACTTGTGTCACTGTCCAAATATTTCTGGACCTAACTGTACATGGATGTAGCTATAATATATTTCAGTGGTCTTTGGTCCCTGTTTACCTGATACTTGAGAATCCCAAAGGTGGCACAAGACCACCAAGAATGATATATTGTGCATAAGCTATCAATGCCGAAGGTGAGGAACCCCATTTATTATAGCAATTCTGCCTTCTTTCATATTCTTACATCAATATTTGATTTGTACTCTACATCAGTATTCAAAACCTAAAATGTCACACACAGATTTTTAAATACTACGCCGACTGTCATGGCGGCGTCGGGATCTGTTCAGACTACAGATCCTGACACTCTGCTTGATAACTTCTCTGGTGACTGTGATCAGTGCAATCACCTTCAGAGTGGTAGTTCATAGGCAGGCTAGCAAGAGTTAATCTCTGCTAGTCTGCTTGTTAGTCTCCTTTGATCACATGTTGTGGGGGAGCCAATTACATCTCTCCTATATATGCTTGTTGGATCCTTCCTTCTATGCCAGCTATAGTTTATCTTAGCTGGTCTGGTAAGGTGTTGTGAGTTTCTGGTGATAGACTGTGGTACTTGGTGCTGAGTTTGGTTGTGGAGTTAACCCTTGTTGCCTTTTTGTTACTACCTTCCTGGTCTTGCTTTTCTCCTGAGTCTCTCAGTGTCTATTCCTGTGTGTATGCAGTGTGTCAAAGTTTTGGTCTTCCCTTGTCTGTCTTTATCTGTTTATCCAACTCACTTCTTGCCCCTTCCTTCCCTGGTGGGAGGGGGTATCAGATTAGTTCTTATCAGGAACATAGCCAGGCACGAGACTCAGGCATCTTCACCATTCACCATCAACATTAACTCTGACGTTAGAGATAGCTTTGAGTCCCCTAGCATTAGGTACAGCATAGGAACATCTGTCCCTCGTGATCCCACAGTCACATTGTGACACAAAATCAGGAGTGGAACAACCAGTGAAAAAGTATAATAGAAACACATGCACAACTTCTCTATTTTCTTTATCGTTCCTTTGGGAGACCCAGACCATGGGTGTTTAGCTTCTGCCTCCGGAGGACACACAAAGTACTACACTTAAAAGTGTAGCTCCTCCCTCTGAGCTTATACACCCCCTGGTAGCCAGTCCTAGCCAGTTTATTGCTTTGTGTCAGGAGGCATACATCCACACATGCATTCTCATCTGATTTGTTTGACTTTTGGAAAGAGTTTGAAGAAAAGCGGGTCCATGTCTGGACTCCCGGCATGTCCCTTCTCACCCCACTGTGTCGGCGGTGTTGTTAAGGTTGATTTACAAGGCTGCAGCCTTACATGCCGCGCTCCTTCACCATCCCTTCTGGGCTCTGGCTTGAAGTGGGAGCCAGCACGGTCTCCATGCCTGGCAGGAGTCCGGTCTCCATCCACAGCCCCTTGAGGATACTGTTGGACCGGAGCACTCATCCCCAGGGACATGGCCCTGCGTCTCAGCATCTAAGTACCTGAGACGTTTATGTTGGGGGTCCCGGTTCTTTATTGTAAGGGAAGAGTATGCTGTATGTGATTGTTTTAACTTTTCCGGTGGGTTCTCTAGCTTTTGCCTGAGAAAAGCGCCGATGGTGCCTGCTTGTCAGCCTCGCCGCTTAAATTTAGGCCCCGGCTTCGCCGGAGGCCTAGTTTCATTTTCCTGCCCTCGCATGTCACTCATGCAGAGGGTCAGGTTCGGCTCCTCCCGGCGGCCATTCTACACAGGGGAGGGACACTCCCCACTGCTGGGGCGTCCCTCCTTCCCTGCAGGTCTCTATAGCCCTCCAGTTCCCGCTCTTTTATAGGAACGCCCTCTTCTCAGGCAGAGTTCACTCTGCTCTGGGACATCCTGCATTCTGCATCTCTGCTGAGGTGCTGCAACTGGGGGACCGGGCTTCGGGATCTGGAGGGCACACAACACCGCACTCAGCGGTCTGGTAAGCCACAGCCGGTCTCCGGTTGTGGACCTCTGTATATTCTCCCTGGGGTTCATTCTGTGCAAAGCCCCCACTCCAGCAGCATGTCTCACACAAGGAGCAAGGCTCCAAAGCTTTATTCTACATGCACTGCATGTAAGCTCCTGCTGCCTGAGCCGAGCACCTATCCACATTGTGATGTCTGCTCTAACTTGGCGGTGCCACAGCCTGGAGTCTCACCCCCAGTGGTCTCTCAGGCTGCTGCTGCACCTGTGACTGAACCCCCGGCCTGGGTAGAGTCCTTTTCTAGATCCATATCCCAGTCATTTGCTGAGTCCATGGGACTTTTGTCCAGGACTTTGATGAATATGCATCTGCCTCCCTCACAGGGTGCCTCTAATACTCTTGACAGAGGACTCCTATCCTCTGACCTCCGTCCATCGGAGCTCAAGGAGGATTCATCATCTGATCCCAGACCCCGTCCTTCTAAGAGAAGGCGCAGGGTTTCCTCCCCCTCCCCATCCCACGGCTCTGTCTCAAGAGCTGACTCTCAAGATGAGGAGGATGCTCTCACTGGGAGCTCGGAGGCTATGTATCCCATCGATTTCTCTGAGGGTGACTCAGATCTTAGTGATTTGATTGCTTCTATTAATTCTGTGCTGGATCTCAATCTGCCAGTGTCAGAGGAGCAACTCTCTTTGGCAGAAAAACATCAGTTTACCTCGCCTAAGAGAGTGAAGAGTGTGTTCTTTAACCACTCCAGTTTTCAGACCGCTGTGACCAAACCCAGGGCCTGCCCTGACAAACGCTTTCCAAAGCGTGGTTCTGATGACCGGTTTCCATTTCCACCTGAGGTGGTCAAGGAGTGGTCTCACTCCCCAAAGGTAGACCCTCCGGTGTCTAGGCTATCAGCCCGGACCGTTGTGTCGGTGGCTGACGGCACCTCACTTAAGGATTCCACTGACCGTCAGATTGACCTTCTGGCCAAATCTGTGTATGAAGCTGCGGGGGCCGCGTTTTCCCTGACTTTTGCAGCAGTGTGGGCTCTCAAAGCCATCTCTGCTTCTCTATAGAGGAGATGCATTCCCTCACCAAGGAATCTATGCCTGAGATGGTTACCTTAACTGCTCAGGCTTCAGCTTTTTCATCTTATGCCATGTCTGCCATGCTAGAGGCTGCTCACCGCACTGCGGTGGCTTCAGCTAATTCTCTTGTTATCCGCAGGATTTTGTGGCTTCGAGAGTGGAAGGCAGATGCTTCTTCCAAGAAGTTTCTTGCTGGGCTCCCTTTTGCTGGTTCACGGCTGTTTGGTGAACAGCTGGATGAAATCATTAAAGAAGCTACTGGCGGGAAGAGTACTTCCATGCCACAAACCAAGACCAGGAAACCCGCCCAGGGTAGGAATCAATCGAGGTTTCGTTCCTTTCGTTCCTCCAACTGGTCATCCTCTAAGCCTTCCGCCTCGTCCGCTAACTCAGCCAAGGATCAGAAATCCAACTGGCACCCAAAGGTGCGTCCGCAGAAGACCGCAGGAGGTTCTGCCACTAAGGCAGCTTCCTCATGACTCTTGGCTCGCTCCAGCCACGTCCTTAGTCGGTGGCAGGCTCTCCCACTTTGGCGACGCTTGGTTAAAGCAAGTCTCCGATCAGTGGGTGAGAGACATCATATCTCACGGCTACAGGATAGAATTCTCTTCCAGCCCTCCAAACAGATTTTTTCTCTAAACTCCCCCCTGCTCCAAGGCCGCCGCCTTCTCGCAGGCCGTGGCGTCCTTGCAGGCAAACGGAGTAATTGTCCCAGTTCCCGCTCAGGAACGGTTCAGAGGTTTTTACTCAAATCTCTTCCTAGTTCCAAAAAAGGACCGTACCTTCCGGCCCATCCTGGATCTCAAGCTTCTCAACAAGCATGTCCGGGTGCGGCATTTTCGCATGGAGTCTCTGCGATCAGTCATTGCCTCTATGACCCAAGGGGAGTTCCTGGCGTCCATCGACATCAGAGATGCCTATCTGCATGTGCCAATCGCAGTGTCACATCAGCGTTGGTTACGTTTTGCGATAGGAGAGGATCATTTCCAATTTGTGGCTCTCCCCTTCGGGTTAGCCACGGCCCCTCGGGTATTCACCAAGGTCATGGCGGCAGTGATTGCGGTCCTGCACCTCCAGGGGTTAGCAGTGCTTCCTTATCTGGACGACCTTCTGGTCAAGGGTACATCCAGCGCAGACTGTCAGCAGAGTGTTTCGCTCACTCTCGCCACCCTAGCCCAATTCGGGTGGATTGTCAATCTTCCCAAATCCACTCTGACTCCGACCCAGAGTCTCACGTACCTAGGGATGCAGTTCGAGACTTTGCCGGCACTTGTGAAGTTGCCCTTAATCAAACAGCAGTCTCTCCGGCTAGCGGTGCACTCTCTCCTGAGGCCCCGCCGTTATTCCCTCAGGCGCCTGATGCAGGTGCTGGGTCAAATGGTGGCCTCCATGGAGGCGGTTCCCTTTGCCCAGTTCCATCTGCGTCCTCTGCAGCTGGACATTCTCCGCTGTTGGGACAAGCGGCCTTCCTCCTTACAGAGGTTAGTGGCTCTGTCGCCCCGGACCAGGAGCTCTCTTCAGTGGTGGCTTCGACCCCTCTCCCTGTCCCAAGGCCGCTCCTTCCTGACTCCGTCCTGGGTGATTCTCACCACGGATGCCAGCCTATCCGGCTGGGGAGCGGTACATCTCCACCACATAGCACAGGGCACTTGGACTCCGTTCGAGTCAGCCCTTTCAATCAATGTGCTGGAAACCAGAGCTGTGCTTCTAGCTCTCCTAGCCTTTCACCACCTGTTGGCAGGCAGGCACATTCGAGTCCAGTCAGACAACGCGACAGCGGTTGCCTACATCAATCACCAAGGCGGGACACGCAGCCGCCTGGCAATGTTGGAGGTCCAACGCATTCTTCAATGGGCGGAGGACTCCAAGTCCACCATATCCGCAGTCCACATCCCTGGCATAGAAAAATGGGAGGCAGATTATCTCAGCTGTCAATCCGTGGACGGTGGCGAGTGGTCCCTGCACCCGGCAGTGTTTCAGTCAATCTGCCGCAAGTGGAGCACTCCGGACGTGGATCTAATGACATCCCGTCACAACAACAAGGTTCCGGTTTACGTGGCTCGCTCCCACGATCCTCAGGCCTTCGCCGCGGACGCTCTGGTTCAAGACTGGTCCCAGTTTCGTCTGTCCTACGTGTTTCCCCCTCTAGCTCTCTTGCCCAGAGTCCTGCGCAAGATCAGATTGGAGGGCCGTCGAGTCATCCTCATTGCACCGGACTGGCCCAGGTGAGCTTGGTATCCGGACCTGCTCCAACTGTCCGTGGAGATGCCGTGGCATCTTCCGGACCGTCCAGACCTGCTCTCGCAAGGTCCGTTTTTCCGCCCGAATTCTGCGGCACTCAAATTGACGGCGTGGCTCTTGAGTCCTGGATTTTGACAGCTTCTGGTATTCCTCCTGAAGTCATCTCCACTATGACTCGGGCCCGTAAGTCTTCCTCCGTTAAGATCTATCACAGGACTTGGAAAATTTTCCTGTCCTGGTGTCGCTCTTCCGGCCATTCTCCTTGGCCATTCTCGTTGCCGACCCTTCTGTCTTTTTTACAGTCCGGTCTGCAGCTAGGACTGTCCCTCATCTCTCTCAAGGGACAAGTCTCAGCTCTATCAGTGCTGTTCTAGCGGCGCCTCGCCCGGCTGGCTCAGGTCCGCACCTTCATGCAAGGTGCGTCTCACATCATTTCGCCTTATCGGCGGCCCTTGGATCCCTGGGACCTTAACTTGGTCCTCACGGTATTGCAGAAACCCCCTTTCGAGCCCCTTAGGGAGGTTTCTTTGTATCGTCTTTCTCAAAAGGTGGCCTTTCTAGTTGCCATAACTACTCTCAGGAGAGTCTCTGATTTGGCTGCGCTCTCCTCGGAGTCACATTTTTTGTTTTTTCACCAAGACAAGGTAGTTCTCCGTCCGACCCCGGACTTTCTTCCTAAGGTGGTCTCTCCCTTCCACCTTAACCAGGATATTTCCTTGCCTTCCTTCTGTCCGGCCCCTGTTCATCGCTTTGAGAAAGCGCTGCATACTCTAGATCTGGTGCGTGCTCTCCGGATTTATGTGTCTCGCACCACTGCGCTTAGGCGGTGCACCTCTCTTTTTGTGCTAACCACAGGGCGGCGCAAGGGTCTCTCTGCTTCTAAGCCGACCTTGGCCCGTTGGATTAGATTGACCATTTCGGACGCCTACCAGAGTACTCAGGTGCCTCCCCCACCGGGGATCAAAGCACACTCGACCAGAGCTGTCGGTGCCTCTTGGGATTTTAGGCACCAGGCTACGGCTCAACAAGTCTGTCAGGCTGCCACTTGGACTAGCCTGCATACCTTTTCGAAGCACTACCAAGTGCATGCTCATGCTTCGGCAGATGCGAGCTTGGGCAGACGCATCCTTCAGGCGGCTGTCGCCCATTTGTGAAGTTAGGCTCCGCCTACTTCTTAGTTTTTTCTGTTTATTCCCACCCAGGGACAGCTTTGGAACGTCCCATGGTCTGGGTCTCCCAAAGGAACGATAAAGAAAAAGAGAATTTTGTTGCTTACCGTAAATTCTTTTTCTTGTAGTTCCGTATTGGGAGACCCAGCTCCCTCCCTGATGCCTGTTGGCAATTTTCTTGTTCCGTGTGTTATCACCGGCTGTTGTCGTGGACAGAGTCTCCGGTTGTTCCGGTTCTTACTCGGTTCTACTTGTGGGTGGCTATTCTCCTTCAGCTTTTGCACTAAACTGGCTAGGACTGGCTACCAGGGGGTGTATAAGGTCAGAGAGAGGAGCTACACTTTTAAGTGTAGTACTTTGTGTGTCCTCCGGAGGCAAAAGCTAAACACCCATGGTCTGGGTCTCCCAATACGGAACTACAAGAAAAAGAATTTACGGTAAGTAACAAAATTCTCTTTTTTAACCCTCTCCTGGTTTTGGATTACAAACATTGAAGTGAAATAATGACCAAATACTGAATGGGTGGCCTCCAACGATGTAATTCCTTGAACCTTCATAATTAGTATTAGAGTTCCCTTATATCGAGAGGGCAATGCACAGTTAAAGCCGCTTTACACGCAACGACATCGCTAACGAGATGTCGTTGGGGTCACGGAATTTGTGACGCACATCCGGCCTCGTTAGCGACGTCATTGCGTGTGAAACCCACGAACGACGTTAACGATCAAAATTACTTACTTAATCGTTGATCGTTGACGCGTCATTCCTTTCCCGATTATCGTTGCTGTTGCAGGACGCAGGTTGTTCGTCGTTCCTGCGGCATCACACATCGCCATGTGTGACACCGCAGGAACGAGGAACATCACCGTACCTGCGGCCGCCCGCAATGAGGAAGGAAGGAGGTGGGCTGGATGTTTGTCCTGCTCATCTCTGCCCCTCCGCTTCTATTGGGCGGCTGCTTAGTGACGCCGCTGTGACGCCGCACGAACCGCCCCCTTAGAAAGGAGGCGGTTCGCCGGCCACAGCGACGTCGTTAGGTAGGTAAGTATGTTTGAAGGGGGTAAGCGATGTTGTGCACCACGGGCAGCGATTTGTCCGTGACGCACAACCGACTGGGGTGGGTACGCTTGCTAGCGATATCGCTGCATGTAAAGTGCCCTTAACACCTTAGCGTGAGTATCAATTTTTGATTAGTTTTTCAGAAATTAAAAATATACGTTGAATCTACATAAATAGGTAAGTGTCCTTGTAAATGCTTTTCTTTATTAAGATTAGTACCTAGTTTAAGACAGTATAAAAGTTTTGAGCTGCATTAACAATTCCACAAACTTCCTGTTCCCTGGTTCTCCCGTTGCTATTGTGTCCTAAACTTCAAGGTCAGTGAGGCCCTTGATGGTACCCTCACTGTGCAGATTTTATTAGGTCTTCCTGGAGCATTTGCCTGACCTAGGATTCTGTACCCTTTTGGTGCTATAGTTCTGGGAGTACTGCACCGGCAACCACACGCCTGGGCCCTCAGGTCACCGTCACACTCCTGTTAGTGCTTCCACTCGCTCTCTCTCTGTCACCGACCAATTCTCTCTTTGTTCTGACTGACTGTCCACTGTCTGCCCCTGCCACCTGGTCATCCAGTGTACTGGATCGGCTCCACCTCTAGGTGGCCATCCATTAGGTCCAACCCTAGTCTGGCACCAGTCTTTGCGGAATTTGGGAAAAAACAGGGAGTAACTGGAATGTTTTATAGTCCCTGGGGGTAGGCCCTGCATCCTGGTGCGGATGCAGTACCTTGTAGCTCCCTCAAAGCCTCAGGGGTGCTACATATATGCGGCCACAGTATGAGGGAGGGGAGGAATGTATATGTGGCCACAGTATGTTGGGAGGGGAAGGGGAGGAATGTATATTGAATGTATATGCAGTCACAGTATGAGGGGGGAATGTACAGTGCCTACAAGTAGTATTCAACCCCCTGCAGATTTATCTGGTTTACACATTCGGAATTAACTTGGCATTGTGACATTTGGACTGTAGATCAGCCTGGAAGTGTGAAATGCACTGCAGCAAAAAAGAATGTTATTTCTTTTTTTATTTTTTTTTTAAATTGTGAAAAGTTTATTCAGAGGGTCATTTATTATTCAACCCCTCAAACCACAAGAATTCTGTTTGGTTCCCCTAAAGTATTAAGAAGTATTTCAGGTACAAAGAACAATGAGCTTCACATGTTTGGATTAATTATCTCTTTTTCCAGCCTTTTCTGACTAATTAAGACCCTCCCCAAACTTGTGAACATCACTCATACTTGGTCAACATGGGGAAAGACAAAGGAGCATTCCAAGGCCATCAGAGACAAGATCGTGGAGGGTCACAAGGCTGGCAAGGGGTACAAAACCCTTTCCAAGGAGTTGGGCCTACCTGTCTCCACTGTTGGGAGCATCATCTGGAAGTGGAAGGCTTCTGGAACTACTGTTAGCCTTCCACGGTCTGGACAGCCTTTGAAAGTTTCCACCCGTGCTGAGGCCAGGCTTGTCCGAAGAGTCAAGGCTAACCCAAGGACAACAAGGAAGGAGCTCCAGGAAGATCTCATGGCAGTGGGGACATTGGTTTCAGTCAATACCATAAGTAACGTTCTCCACCGCAATGGTCTCCGTTCCAGACGAGCCCGTAAGGTACCTTTACTTTCAAACCGTCATGTCAAGGCTCGTCTACAGTTTGCTCATGATCACTTGGAGGACTCTGAGACAGACTGGTTCAAGGTTCTCTGGTCTGATGAGACCAAGATCGAGATCTTTGGTGCCAACCACACGTGACGTTTGGAGACTGGATGGCACTGCATACGACCCCAAGAATACCATCCCTACAGTCAAGCATGGTGGTGGCAGCATCATGCTGTGGGGCTGTTTCTCAGCCAAGGGGCCTGGCCATCTGGTCCGCATCCATGGGAAGATGGATAGCACGGCCTACCTGGAGATTTTTGCCAAGAACCTCCGCTCCTCCATCAAGGATCTTAAGATGGGTCGTCATTTCATCTTCCAACAAGACAACGACCCAAAGCACACAGCCAAGAAAACCAAGGCCTGGTTCAAGAGGGAAAAAATCAAGGTGTTGCAGTGGCCTAGTCAGTCTCCTGACCTTAACCCAATTGAAAACTTGTGGAAGGAGCTCAAGATTAAAGTCCACATGAGACACCCAAAGAACCTAGATAACTTGGAGAAGATCTGCATGGAGGAGTGGGCCAAGATAACTCCAGAGACCTGTGCCGGCCTGATCAGGTCTTATAAAAGACGATTATTAGCTGTAATTGCAAACAAGGGTTATTCCACAAAATATTAAACCTAGGGGTTGAATAATAATTGACCCACACTTTTATGTTGAAAATTTATTAAAATTTAACTGAGCAACATAACTTATTGGTTTGTAAGATTTATGCATCTTTTAATAAATCCTGCTCTTGTTTGAAGTTTGCAGGCTCTAACTTATTTGCATCTTATCAAACCTGCTAAATCTGCAGGGGGTTGAATACTACTTGTAGGCACTGTATATATGACCACAGTATTGGGAGGGGGAATGTATATATAGCCACACAGTATGGGAAAAGAGGGTGGGGAGGGGAAGTATATGTGGCCAGAAAGCCTAGATACATCTCTCTGCTGAGGAAATTATGAGGGCAGTGGAACAAAAAATAGGAAATGGACCTGTACCTTGATGTCAAAAGGCATATTGCATTGTTATCAAAGCACATGACTTTAAGTGACACCTAATTCATATAGTTAAAAGATCTCTAGAACACAGTTAACTGACAAGCAACAAATTGTATACCCATATGAAGTGCCATCCTGGATTACGCCGGACATGGAGGGCTTTTTGGGGCTGATTAAAGTGGTGAACCAGGGTATATGTTTGTGTTTTTTATTTCTAATAAAGGATTTTTTCGGGTGTGTGTTTATTTACTGTAATTTACAGATTAATCATGGAGGGTGTCTCATAGACGCCTGACATGATTAATCTAGGACTTATTGGCAGCTATGGGCTGCCAATAACTCCTTATTACCCCGATTTGCCAACGCACCAGGGCAAATCGGGAAGAGCCGGGTACAGCCCCAGAACTGTCGCATATAATGTATGCGGCAATTCTGGGCGGCTGTTGGCTGATATTGTTAGGCTGGGGGGCTCCCCATAACGTGGAGCTCCCCATCCTGAGAATACCAGCCTTCAGCCGTATGGCTTTATCTGGCTGGTTTTAAAATTGGGGGGAACCGCACGCCGTTTTTTTTAATTATTTAATTATTTATTTCACTACACAGTATAGACACGCCCACCGGCTGCTGTGATTGGGTGCAGTGTGACAGCTGTCACTCAGAGTGGGGGCGTGTCTCACTGTAACCAATCATAGGCGCCGGTGGGCGGGGAAAGCAGGGAATACGAAATTGTTTAATGGGCGGCCGGCTTTTTCAAAACAGTAAAAGCCGCCGGAGCAGTGTGAACGCCGTGCAGCGCCGGGGATCGGGGATCGGTGAGTATATGAGAGAGGGGGATAGACTGACATGGACAGAGAGTGAGGGACAGAGATAGTGACCGACTGACAGAGATTAGTGAATGACAGACATTGTGAGGCGCTTCAGAACGCAGCTTTTCAGCTGCGCTCTGAAGCGGACCATTTTTAAGCTGCGGTGCAGAGCGCACACCTGCGCACATAGCATCAGACACCAAAATCGTATGAGGGATGTCACACGTTACAATTGACTAGGTTCGTGCAACAAAACATTCAATTCTAGAGAATGATACGATGTGTTTGCGATCAACGGTTTTGCGTTCAATCCTGATCACACGTAGCTGTCACACGCAGATACCTCACAAACGATGCCGGATGTGCGTCACTTACAACTTGACCCCAACGACGGATTGTGAGATATATTGAAGCGTGTAAAGCGGGCTTTAGGCTACTTTCACACATCCGGTTTGAGCCGTGCGGCTAAATCCGGCTGTGAAACCTATGCAACGGATGCGGCGAAAACACCGCATCCTTTGCATAAGTTTTTACATGCGGCCGGTCCGTTTTTTTCCGGTTGCGGCACACTACTGAGTATGCGCAATGGAAGAAACCGCATGCGGCGGCCGGATGCGTTTTTTTCCGCATCGCGCCGCATCCGGCGTCCATAGGCATGCATTGAAAAATGCGCCGCAGCGGCCGGATGCGGCGCGATGCGTTTTTTTTTTGCCGGAGCAAAAAGCGTTGCAGGCAACGTTCCATCCGGCCGTGGCATCGGCTAAATCTACCGCATGCGGCAAAAACCGGACCGAATGCAAGCCCATGCGGCACAATACGGCACTAATGTAAGTTTATGCAAAAAAAACGCAACCGGCGGCAAAAAAAACGGTTGCGGTTTTTCTGCAGAGCGCCGTATTGTGCCGCAGAGCAAAAACCGGATGTGTGAAAGTAGCCTAATATGGCTTTATTGATGGAAAAATAAAAAAGTTATGTCTCTTGGAAGAAGAGAAGGATAAAAAGGAAAATTGCCCCAGGGTGATGAGGTTAAGGAGACCAAAACACTAGTGAAAAGTTTTAATTTACCTAATTATTGAACCAGTTTGATGAAGTCTTCAAACAAATAAGTAATTATAATGCCATGTTCACATGTCCTGTAATCATTTCCATTTTTGTATCCGTTTGTAAAATACAAAAACGAATCAGTTAACAGATCCATTGTCACCTGTTAGGTTCAATCCGTCAACCATCCGTTGCTGTTGATGGACGAAAAGTCCCTCAAGCAGAAATGTTCTCGTGCGGATCCAAATACAGATCGCTAACGGATCCATTAAAGCATTATGAGAGTCTATGGGCAACAGATTCGTTAGTAAAACATCCGTCACCAATTAGTTAACGGGGATGTACCGCCCCGGGGCTCAGCCGGCTGCCGAGCCGCTCGGATCCGTGCTCGTCGGTGGGTGGCTCGAGCTTCTCACGGACCC
Organism: Anomaloglossus baeobatrachus; assembly: GCF_048569485.1. Lineage (NCBI taxonomy): Eukaryota > Metazoa > Chordata > Amphibia > Anura > Aromobatidae > Anomaloglossus > Anomaloglossus baeobatrachus. Next base: position 428,862,856 of record NC_134358.1, read on the forward strand.
GGGGGTCCCGCCGCCTCTCTGAAAAGGGGGGTTGTTCGCTGGCGCTATGCGCGGAGGTGGTGTGGTTTTTGGGATTAAGAGTTCGTGACGCCACACACGGGGCTGTGGGGAATGGATGGACACCACCGCTGCCATTGACTAGGCTCCCAGGGACGGTGTTACGCAGCTTGGGGTTAACCCCTCCATGGGTAGGGGTGATGGTCCCGGGGCCCGAGAGTTCGCTGTGAATTGCTGGTGTAGGGCAGTGTTGATGCGGTGCGGCCCGGTGCTCTGCCCGAGGGCACTGGTGTACTCACTATTATAAATACACTGGAGTCGCTGGTAAACCAAACAAAATGGTGGACGGTGCCCGCAGCCGGCTGCGTTTCTCGCCTTTTCTCGGGCTGGTGGTTGCCTCCTTTCTCCTGCACCTTTTGTGTATGTGTTCAACTGCCTACGCTTCAGCGATGGTAGTCCGCTCCCCAGCTGAATGTGTGCTGAGGAACCCGTTTGCCTGCAGATGCTGGCCCTTTGGATCTCTATGCCTTGGCAGTGGCTTTCTATCCTTGTTGGTTGGGCTGTTGTCTTCAGTCAGGCCTTGGATGGGAAGGGACCTCAAGTCCAGTCCTCAATCAGTTGATTCGACTCAGTCCAGTGGCTTCTAGACCTCGTACTGGGTCTGACTACCCCTCCTGGTGCTCTGGTTTCCAATCGGTTCCCCGGTTCGGTACCAGCGGGCCACTGCCCATCCCCGGTCCCTACGGTTCCACCAGCTGTAATCCCAGCTCCTGCAGGTGGCCACCACCGTCTGCCTCCTGGCCACAGGGTGTCTGGGCTACGACCCGGACCCCTGACAGATGTTCTCTTCTCCTCTGTTACTCTCCCTACTCCTCTCCTTCCTCTCCCTTTCTCAACTCAACTCAACTGACGTGTTTTCCCACCTAAGGCCATCCGAACTCCTCGGTTGGCGTGGCCAACCGCCTGGCTCTGCCCGCCTGGTGTGTCCATGAGAACCTGAGAGAGGTGACTCAGGGTTTTAGGTTGACTGATGGTACCCTTTTTAGGGGAAGGTGTCGTGCGGGGGCCTGACTGTGACTACCTGGCTAGTCCAGGGCGTCACAGATACTTTGACCATAGACTCCCATTATGTTTTAACGGATCCATTGTCCATAAATTCTAGATAGAATAGAATATGAATAGGATAAGATAGATACAGTAGGTAGATCGATGTGCAACACATATATAATGTCCCACCCCCTGCATATTGGAAGCTTTCACCCTTTAGTGTCTTTCAGTGATTCATGGTAGCTGCCATCAATTATTGGCAGCTACTGTCAATCACTGACTATTGTGTTTACATGCTGTATTTAATCATGAGTGTGGCTTCTTTGTCTTTTTTTATTTTCTAAGGTTAATTGTACATAATGCTTTTTTTAGCTGCAGAAACCGCCTGAAAGAAAAAAATAGGAAAACTATTCGGCTTCCTCATTGTGATGAAGGCATAAACACTGATTTATTTACTTGCATTATATATTTATTATGCATTGCTTCACGGGTATGTCATGCTTGACAGACAGTCCTGTGGTGTCCAACTGTAGAAGATAACAGCATTTCGCTACACAAGTTGTTCCTTCACTTTCATTTTTTCCCTGCATGGGGTTAATCCCTTTCTCTTTAGGACCCTGCAGCTATCTTCATCTTTCAGCTGTTAATCATCAGCACTTCCCTTTGTGTCTTTAAAGGGGTTATCCGGCTTATTTTACTTATTTTTTGTTATTTCACTATTGTGCTACATTGGGGCAGGTAAGTAGATAGCAACTACCTACCTGCCCTGCTGTCAGCCCCTCTCCCCCGGCTCAGTGGTCATGTGACCGCTCCTGCCGAGATTTTGCAGCTTCCTGTGATGATACGTCAATAGGGACTGGACCTTGTTGACGGGCATCACAGCCGACGTCATGTTGCCGCCCTGCAGCCGACCAGGTACAGTGCGATGAGCCCCCGCCCCTCTCATCCTTCCCCGTCCCATATTCCGGATTCTCCCCTGCTCCCTGTGCGCTGCTATCTGTGCCCTGTATGTGCCCGGGTCATGGACAAACAGGGTTGCCGTCTCTGTCTAGGACATCATCAGTGCTGTTTGCTACAGCTCAATGTGATGTATGGGGTCCGGGTAACTGTGTCCCCCTTCCCTGTGCGCTGTCTCTCTCCTAACACTGTGATGAATGCAGCCTCTGGCGCTCCTGGCTTTTGAATACAGCCAGGAGCAGAGAGCAGGTACGTCACCTGACATCAGCGAACAACAGCACTGAGCTCTGCATCACCTAGCTGTAAGCAGGCTGCACTCATCACAGCGCAGAGGAGAAGATAAAGCATGGGTGAGAGAGGTGGGACAGAGAAGAGAGTGCAGGGGGAGGAAGAATGCACGGGTGAGAGACAGAGCGGGGGGCGGCAGAGAAGGGGGAGTGAACACCGTGCACGGGTGAGATACAGAGGGAGGGGGGAGAGGGAGAGAAGACAGTGCACGGGTGAGAGATAGAGCAGAGGGAGGGGGGCAGCAGAGGAGACAGAGTGCATGAGGGGGGATTGTATATATTATCTAGCTCTAGGTGTGGGTGGGTGCATATGTGTGAGTATATGTGTATGTGTTTATATATCCTATAGACTCACATTGGGGGCTATAAATAGTCTTCATTACATACTATTCATTTATCTATCTGTCAGGTGCTGGGGCAGAATACTGACAGGGAATGTGTGTGCAGAGGGCGGGGATGGACAATGAGGCCGGGCGGTGCCAGCTGTGACTGTGAGGTTCGGCACAGGAAGATGTCATGTTTGGTTGAGCTGCATGTAAACAAAGAGCTGCAGAGAAAAAAGAGATAATTCAAGAGAAACAAAAGTTAGAAAAAAAATAAATAAATAATGTAGGGGTGTTTTATTGTTTTATATGACAATACAGCACAGATTAGCCTACATTTTTTTTGGGAGTTTATGTCGGACAACTCCTTTAAATGCTCTCATTCCCCTCTTTGCTGGTGATAGGTTTAAAAACCCTTTAGAGGTCTTCAGTTCAAGCAGTCAGCTTCTATTCATCTGGAGATACTTTGTTGTTGCAGTTCCTCTCCCTGAGTCATCTGGAGATACGTTATTCATATTCTTTCCCCTCTGTGTATAACCTGTGTGTTCTTTAGTATTTAGTGGAGTTGACTCATCTCATCCGTTCCCTACCTAGGGGCCAGCTCAGGGTTAGCGAGGGTCAGGTATCTTGCTCGGCGCATAGGTGCGGAACCTATCTAGGGTGGTGAGGGAAGCCAGAGGCCAGTGGTAGGTTTGGTCAGGGGTCACCAGCTCCCCCTCCCCTAGACACAGGGTTTCCCTTCCCTTTCACCAGTTGCTTGGTACTTCCCCATACCTAGCATGGCAGCTTTACATAAATTATCATCACTGTGCCCACAATTTAAATTGAAGAAACTGAAACTGGAAATGATAGCGAACTTAACATCTTAAAAGATGAAGTCGTTGCTGCGTTAAAGCATCTGAAAAAATATAAGCACCTGTATGTTACAATATTCCAATAGAACTAATAAAGTCTTCTGATGCAGCAATTGATGACATCACATGCCTGTGTCAACAGATATGGACAACTGGTATACGGCCAAAAGACTGGACAAGATTGGTGTTTAGTCCTATTCCGAAGAACAGAGATGCTACCGACTGTGGAAACTATTGGACTATTGCGTTTGTACATCATGGCAGCAAAATACTACTACAGGTCCAACAATGATGGTTACAGCCTTAAGGCTGCTTTACATGCAGCAACATCGTTAGCGATGTCGCTCGTGAAAGCACCACCCCCCGTCGTTTGTGCGTCATGGGCAAATCGCTGACCATGGGGAACAATATTGCTAGTACCCGTCACACGAACTTACCTGCCTAGCGACATCGCTGTCGCCGGCGAACAGCCCCTTTTCTAAGGAGGCGGTTTGTGCGGCGTCATAGCAACGTCACATGGCAGGCGTCCAATAGAAGCGGAGGGGTGGTGAGCAGCCGAATGAAAGTCATGCCCACCTCGTTGCCAGAGGACGCAGGTACGGTGTTGTTCGTCATTCCTGTCACACGTAGCGATGTGTGCTGCCTCAGGAACAACGAACAACCTGCATCCAGCACCATCAACGATATTTGGGATTAGAACGACGTGTAACGAACAACGATTAGGTGAGTATTTTTGATCGTTAGCAGTCGCTCGTGTGTGTCACACGCAACAACGTCGCTAACGAGGCCGGATGTGTGTCACGAATTCCGTGACCCCAACGACAAAGAGCTGCCAGAAACACAAGCAGGATTCAGAAAAGTCAGAGGAACAAGACATGTAATTGTTAACATTAGATTGATATGGGAAAGGCAAAAGAATATAACAAGGATCTCTATTTTTGCTTCATCGACTACAGCAAAGCCTTTGACTGTGTTGATCACCAGAAACTTTGGAATACCATGAAAGATATGGGTGTGCCAAACTATCTTATCAGCCTCATCAGGAACCTTTACATCAACCAAGAAGCAACAGTCCAAACAGAATATGGTGACACAGCATGGTTCAGAGTAGAACGAGACAGACAAATATGCATCCTGTCACTATTTCTCTTCCCTTGCTGAAAAAAAAATGGAATCAAAATTGCTGTATCTATCATCAACAATCTTAAATGCGCAGACAATACAATATTGATAGCAACAAGCATGGGTGGAATAAAGGACTTATTGACTACTGCTACGTACAACCCGGACACATTTGAGATGGGTGGCAATGAACTGGAAGTTGCAAAGTACTTCAACCTACTCGAATCAATGATCACTCAAGATGCAGCGATGACTCTGGAAGTCAATAGGAGAATAGATATGGTCAAATCAACAATGAAGTCACTGCAGATAAGATCCTCAAATCGAGGAACATTTCACTAGTGGCGAAGACACGGCTCGTACATAATCTGGTCTTTTCTGTAAGAACAAATGGTTGCAAAACCTAGACATTAAAGAAACAAAACAGAATAAAATTTGGTGCAGGAGAAGGATGTTATCAATACCATGGATGGCAAGAAAAGCAAATAAAGCAAATTTGGAACAAATCCAGCCAGACAAGTCACACGAAGCAAGGATCACAAAGCTGCGACTTGTCTAGTTTGGACACATCATACGAATAAAGCAGTCACTAGAGAAGGACATCATGGTCGGAAGAATAGAAGGAACAAGGCAAAGTGGAAGCCCAGAAACCCAGTGGCTTGATGCAATCAAGAAAATGGTGAAGAAGGCCCTGGTGGACCTATCTAAGCTTCTTCAGATCGACATGGCTCCAGCAACATTGGCGCTATGTCTCCACAGGCTCATGTGAAGTGGCAATGTGATATGAGCCCTGTAGCCTATCTGCGGTTGCTAATGGACCACTTAAATCCCACTTCCTTCAGAAGAAACTACAATACGGAAAGAGTGAGAGCTGCTGCTGCTGCTCTCTGATTTCCTCAAGATGTCAGTTATATCTTATGGAAGGGAGAGTGAAGCAGCCCATTAAGGTCACTGATTGGCTGCAGGGATCAGATCATATAGAAACAGGAGACCTGGTGCCTATGTTCGTGGAATCAAGTTGGCACTGCAGGTGAGTACTAGCTGTTATGACTTTACAAGGGAGGATATTGTAATTGAGAAGTGGATGTCCGAGTAGTGGACAAGACCTTTGGGATATGCAGAATATTGAGAACAGCTTATAATAGTATATCGATAATAAGACAAGCAGTTTACAAATTCTCTTTTAATGCAGTCTGTAAATATTCATTTTAAATACTGTAAAAGCATCGTGGGACTAAACAGTACACAAAGACCAGCACAGAAGCATGTTCTCATTAAAATGCTCATTAAACGAATATGAAACAAACTATTGCGTTTAATCTGTTGCTTCCCCCGTTAAATGGGTAATTAGTTACAGAAAACATGGATTTTTTAATCCACTCCTCGTTTTGGCTTCAAAAGCTGATCAAAGTAACATTTATAAAGCATATTCAGGGAAGACGACTGCATATGTCCCTAATATTTGCATTGTTCTAGTTTTCAATATGCATTCCCAGGATTTGACAGTATTGCCTGACATGAATATTAGCAGGAAATTGAAAATCTAATTATAATTCTTCCCCACCCTTCTTTTTAAGATCCATATCAAGGTCAAGTGAGGTGTCTTAGGCTAGGTACCCATTGTATTTGTGCCAACTGTCACATTGCGTTTCTGCCCACGTTCGGGTGCACACACTCATGAGGGCACAGACAGGATGGAAGGTGAATAGAGTTGGAATGACTCAATTCGTAAGACCCATTGACCAGATCAGTAATGTTTTGCAGTCGCGTGGGAGCCCTGAGAACCATCTACTGAATGTTAGAATGTTGGCATTTGCGGTTCTTTTTGATTAGCTTGCCTGCCATGACTTCATCGTTGCGTCTTGATGCACATTTGACATGGCACTAGCCTAATCTAAAGAAAAGACGTGAATTCCAGGAAATAGAAGGCAGTTCTCAGGACATTTGGTTTATAGCCAAAGCTTACTTACCTGGCTGCTGCACTAGACCCTACAAATTGATTTGCATTAACACTAATGCTAAGTAATCCATCCCCCATAAGGGTCTACTGTAAAAAAATGCATACAGTATGGTATACATTTTTTTGTAGTGGCCCATTGTAAAAACGCTGCCTGCTGTGCTGTCCTATTCAGTTAAACAATTACAAACACATACCTGACAAATAGACGGAGAAATAACACACTTTTGGCCTACGTCTGATGAATTAGGACATGTGGCAATAATTTATTACACATTGGAAAGTGCACAGATACAATGTGCACCTAGCTTTAGTCTTGTCCTGGTAGGTAAAGGTTGACTTGAAATCACGTGTGAAGTGACTTGTTGAGTAAAAAGGAGTACAGTCGCTGGGAGAGTGCGTATCAGTACTCACAGGACTGAGCTCTGAAGGGGCACAGGGCCCTAGTTCAGGAAGACGCTTCAGACTCACCTGATAAACACCTGCCCAGTGAGGGGACCATCGAGGACCTCACCAACATTAGTGTCCAGAGCACAGCAACAGAGAGGGAATCTGGGAATGGGGACAGAGGTCCAACCCAAGAGAGGTTCAAGCTGCCTTGCCGTACGGGCCAGGATGGAGACAACAGGAGGGGACCCCCAAAACGCTCCAGGCCACGGGGACCCATCAACTACTACAGCTTACAGGGAGCATGGCAGGAAAGCTCACCAGTTCACTACACCGGCACTGGAACAAAGGGAATACCGGATTTGTAAAGACCAGCACAAACCCGGTAGCAGCAACTCCAAACCAGTGAGTAAAGCACATGTTAAACTGCAGCCTCTGTGTTGTCTGAATTCTTCCTACACGTCTGAACCAATATATTACAACCACCATCATTCTCCCCTGGGGCCTAGCTCTACTTGCAGAGAGCCATCACACCTAAGCTGCCTAATACCACCAGCCCCAGCAGTGAGAGACTTTGCAGCGGCGGCTTCTCCCATATAGCTGCATACCGCAAGTGGCGTCACAAAAAACACTTTATTTTTATTCTTTCCCTTGTACAAAACCCCTTTTAAGCAACCCCTGGTATCACGGAACCGGGCAACGGCCACCCATTGAAATATCCCAGCAATATACAGCCTGGGACCGAGTACCCCAAAGCCCTGGGGTGTGTCACATACCACTTGGGTATATGCGCCCAACATTAGGCACAGTCTGTGACCACTCTGAGCTGGGAGAGATTGGCATCCAGAAGAACAGGCAGGTAGTTAGTAACTACCGTAACTACCTGCCTGTAAGTACTTAGCCCAAATTAGAAGGGTTTTTCTAATACAAATGCCCTCTATAGGCCCATTTACATTACACAATTTCTGTGAATGAGCATTCCTACTATAATTGTGCAGTCTGAACTGGTTTCTAATCACCCGACCATCGTACAAAGTGCTTGTTCGTTCGATTGTTCATCATTCTGTGCTAAACTTGTGCTGTCGGGAACAATGGCAGCAAGTATAAAACAAGAAGCAAAGTCCCAGATAACCATTTAACTTTTTAAATATAATTTACATAAGCGATTTAACTTTTACTATTGAAAAAGAGCAATAAACATTTCAATAATGTGAAGCTGAGGTTTGGATCTATTGTCATATTATACTGATAATTTTTCTTAATCTCTATGAAAATAAAAGCACAGAAATCTTTTATTTTTATGTCATTACTCCACAAGAGAGAAATTAGAATTTTTGTTTCTTACTAATGTTTCAAAACTATTTTAGAACAGCTCTTTTGCTTTGTGAACTGATTAAAGGGATGAATTATGAAAGATCACTCATACTTTTCTTGAGATCACATTCTTCATGGATTCGGCACAGGATTCTTATCACATGCTGCAGAAATTCTCGGAACAAGTAACAAAGGGCGTTAGAATTGCTACTTCAATAAGTTAGGTCACATTATTTCTTTTCCGTGGGCGGTAAATGTGGTTGAATTTGCAGTCACATGCTTATATATTTATTGTCAAGCATACACCAAATTGAGGCATCTATTCTTTATGAAACCTTTAGTAAACAGGCACTTGTAGAGAGAAATTGTGTTATCAGAATACTTGATTATATTGGTCATTGCCTCTGAAGTTTACGTCTGCAATATGTTGTCATCTTGTGTGATGACCTTCCCTTCCTGCCCCCTTTAGGACCCAATAAGTGATTGTTACAGATGCACAGAAAGATTATTTGGTGATATTGCTGCAGGATAATCATATTAACCTCAAGACTGCAGCAAATAAGAAAATGTCAACCATGTTTGCTTATAAATCAGCTCAAGAGACAAGGTAAAAGGTAAACATGTGGTACATCAATCTCCAAAAAATATTGTGTTTTTATAGCTTCCAATCTACCGTTTTTACATTGCATTTCTTGTATTGTATATAATTTCTTCTAAAATTACAGAAATTTATTTTTTTCTATTGACTTTGTGGATATATATTAGCATTTGTAGATATATAATCAAATAGGTCATTTTTAACCCCTTCACCCCAAGGCGATTTTCTGATGTTCGTTTTTCTGGTTTTTGTTTTTTCCTCCCTTTCTTCCAAGAGCCATATTTTTTTATTTTTTCTTTAATTCAGTCATATTAGAGCTTGTTTTTTTGCGGAATGAGTTGTACTTTTGAACAACACCATTTATTCTGCCCCATGTTGTAGTGGAAAATGGGAAAAAAAATTCCAACTGCTGTGAAATTGCAAAAAAAAGGACAATTGCACAATTGATTTTTTTTTTATTTACTGTGTTCACTATTTTGAAAAACTAACTTGGTATTATGATTCCCCAAGTCAGTACAAACTTGCAAAAACCAAACTTGTATGGTTTTACTTTTATCTAAGTGGTGAACAAAAAATTCAGAAGTTTGTAAAAAAGATCAGCAGACGTGTGGGGATTACCATGGGCTAGCTGCAGGAGCCCGTGGAAATGGGCAGACACAGTTAAGGACATATCAGTACGTCCTTGGTAGTGAAGGGGTTAAAGTGAAATTCAATGCAAAGTGTTTAAAATGGAACTGTAAGGAGCTGGACATGCAATCATGTTTCCCCCCTGAAGACATCAATGGTTTGAATGCAAGTGGGGATTCCTACGAAGCAAGATTGTGAAAAGTGTGACAGTATCGGCACAGTGAAAAGTGGACCTTAGTAAAGAAGGGATGCCTAGCTGAAAGACATTGGCACGGAGAAAGCAGCTCAAAGAGTGGCCCTTGATAAAGTAGCAAAGCAGTGTCAGAGGTATAGTAACCCCAGCGACACACTTGGACCCGTGTGGTTTTATATCAGTAGGATGCGGACCATACAGCCTTTGCACCACTTTCCTATAGCATTTTTTTTTAAAGAGAATAAGATTCCGTCTGTAACGCTCACTAAAGGTCGGCTGTTTGTAAACAGAAAAGTAGAGCATGCATTGCTTGTTACCCTCTGTATTCAAGATTACTGAATATAAAAGACACTTTCTTTACAGCCATGTACTGGATTCTTTATTGCTAGTATATGGAGAAGTGGTATTGCAACTCCAGAGGAGATGAAAGTTCAGATGCATAGGCACTAGTGATGAGCGAGTATGCTTGTTACTACTCGGTACTCGCACGAGTATCACTGTACTCGGGCTACTCGGCGGGGACCGAGTAATCTCGCGATACTCGTGCTGTACTCGTGGTCTTCATCCCTGCATGTTGGCGCTCTTTTGAGAGCCAGCCCTCATGCAGGGATTGGCTGGCAGACCACTGCAATGCCACAGCCCTGTTAGTTGTGGAATTGCAGTGATTGGCCGGCCCGCACAGCGTGACCGAGCCTTTATACCGGCGGGCGCGCTGTGCTCTGCTCACAGCCATCCAGACAGTCAGTGCAGGGAGAGTGTCGCTGCTTCAGGGAAAGGTTTGCGGCCCTTTATAGTTAGTTCCGGAGCAGGGCTGCAAACAGTGTGACCAGAAGTCCTTCTCAGGACTATTGTAGTTGTATACAGGCAGGCAGGGTATAGCCAGGTCGGAGTACAGTAGCAGAGTCCTTCTCAGGACTATTGTTGCTATATACAGGCAGGGTATAGCCAGGTCGGAATACAGGCTAGTGACCAGAAGAGTCCTTGAGGACTATTGTAGCAGTATACAGGCAGGCAGGCAGGGTATATAGCCATTCCTAGTGGTGACCGTATACCAGCCTTCATCATATCTGGGGCTGGTGTACACAGTCTAAAGCAGTCCAGATAGTGTCAGACTTCTCAGTAATTGTCGCTCCTAAAAACTTGTTAGGTTCTTATTGCATCCGTGCTTGCATTTAAAAACCGCACGTGTGTGCCTGTCGGTGGCAGCGTACAGGTGCACTTGTGTGCGTTTTTCACAAACTATTATATAACGCACAAGTCTAGTGAATAATACACGTCAGTCAGCAGTGTCTGATAGTGTCAGACTTCTCAGTAATTGTCGCTCCTAAAAACCTGTTAGGTTCTTATTGCGTCCGTGCTTGCATTTAAAAACTGCACGTGTGTGCCTGTCGGTGGCAGCGTACAGGTGCACTTGTGTGCGTTTTTCACAAACTATTATATAACGCACAAGTCTAGTGAATAATACACGTCAGTCAGCAGTGGCTGATAGTGTCAGACTTCACAGTAATTGTCGCTCCTAAAAACCTGTTAGGTTCTTATTGCGTCCGTGCTTGCATTTAAAAACCGCACATGTGTGCCTGTCGGTGGCAGCGTACAGGTGCACTTGTGTGCGTTTTTCACAAACTATTATATAACGCACAAGTCTAGTGAATAATACACGTCAGTCAGCAGTGTCTGATAGTGTCAGACTTCTCAGTAATTGTCGCTCCTAAAAACCTGTTAGGTTCTTATTGCGTCCATGCTTGCATTTAAAAACCGCACGTGTGTGCCTGTCGGTGGCAGCGTACAGGCTCCATATTGTCCCTGGATAGAGATGTGCATGAGGGCCTCAAAACATTGTTCCCATTGCAAAGGAGCGGGTCTCCTGTCGTTGTAATGCCCATTCTGAAAGAATGGGCGAAAAAATTTAACACTGGGGGTATACCTGAAACAACGGCCTAACTATTGTAACGGTCATCATGATGGCACATGAGGAGAAGGAGGAGCAGTCCAGCGATTAGCCAAAGTCCAGAAGTGTGTTACCATGGGTGAGTGGAGGTACATGGCAAATTCCCGTTACAAACTTTAAATTCCGCTGTCATTTGCTGGTGGTGTGGTGAAGTCTGGCCCAATCCAACCCTTGTTCATCTTGATCAGAGTCAGCCTGTCAGCATTTACAGTTGACAGGCAGGTGCGTTTATCTGTAATGATTCCACCTGCGGCACTAAAAACACGCTCTGACAAAACGCTAGCGGCAGGGCAGGCCAGGACTTCCAAGGCGTAGAGAGCCAATTCATGCCACGTGTCCAGCTTGGATACCCATTAATTGTAAGGCACAGAGGAATGTCGGAGTACAGTTGTTTGATCTGCAAGGTACTCCTTGAGCATGGAAAAAGACTTAGGCATCTTAGTGAATAAGAATCTAAATTGGAGTGCCCAGTGTCAGGCAGCAGCCACCAAAGCAAATAGGGTGATGGGATGCATTAGAAGAGGTCTGGGGGCACGAGATGAAAACATCATTCTCCCTCTGTACAAATCACTAGTCAGACCACACTTGGAGTATTGTGTGCAATTTTGGGCGCCGGTGCTGAAGAAAGACATTACTGAACTTGAAAGGGTTCAGAGGCGGGCTACTAAAATAATAAATGGAATGGGTGCATTACAATACACGGAAACGTTATCAAAATTAGGTCTATTTACTCTAGAAAAGAGAAGACTTAGGGGAGACCTAATAAATATGTACAAATATATCAGAGGGCCATATAGAGATCTCTCCCATGATCTGTTTGTACCAAGGACTATGACAAGAACAAGGGGGCATTCTTTTCGATTGGAGGAAAGAAAATTCCTACATCAGCATAGAAGAGGGTTCTTCACGGTAAGAGCAGTGAGGCTCTGGAACTCTCTTCCTGAGGAAGTGGTGATGGCCAACTCACTGAATGAATTTAAGAGAGGAATGGATGCATTTCTTGTTAGCAAAAGTATAGAAGGTTATAAATAGCATAATCTTACAGGTAGATAGAAGAGCGACCAAGATTATTAGAGGAATGGGTGGGCTGCAATACCAAGACAGGTTATTAAACTTGGGGTTAGTTAGTTAGGAAAAACAAAGGCTTAGGGGGATCTAATCACAATGTATAAATATATGAGGGGACAGTACAGAGACCTTTCCAAAGATCTCTTTACACCTAGGCCTGCGACTGGAACACGGGGGCATCCGCTACGTCTTGAGGAAAGAATGTTTAATCATAATCACAGATGAGGACTCTTTACTGTACGAGCAGTGAGACTATGGAGCTCTCTGCCGTATGATGTTGTATTGAGGGATTCACAAGTAAAATTTAAGCAGAGCCTGATCGCATTAATTGAAAAATATAATATTACCAGTTATGTATATTGGATTTTATGACAGGGTGTTGATCCAGGGAACTAGTCTGATTGCCGTATGTGGAGTCAGGAAGGAATTTTTTCCCCCATTGGAGCTTATTTGACACATTGGGTTTTTTTTGCCTTCCTCTGGATCAACATGTTAGGCTACGGGTTGAACTAGATGGACTTAGAGTCTCCCTTCAACCTTAAAAAACTATGAAACTATGAAACTATGAAACTATGAATCTGGGCAAACTTAGGATTTCTTGTGGCACTACCCCGCACCTCAGGGGCTGTGGTATGTGAGGGGCTGAGAAAACTGTCCCACATCTTAAAGACTGTTCCCCTACCTCTGGCGGATTGGACTTGTGCCCCTCTCGGCTGTACGCCTTGGTTGTCCACTGATTCCTGACCTATGCCGCTAGCGTTTTGTGAGGGGAATGCTTTGCCTACTTCCGTGACTATGGCCTTCTGGAACTGCTGCATTTTGCCTGACCTCTCCGCCTCGGGAATAAGAGACATAAAGTTCTCCTTTTAGCGTGGGTCTAACAGTGTTACCAACCAGTAATGATTGTCGGCCAAGATGTTCTTAACGCGAGGGTCACGAGACAGGCAGCTTACCATAAAGTCAGCCATGTGTGCCAGACTCTTAACAGCCATCACTTCAGTATCCTGACCAACACGATGACTGAACATGCTGTCCTCCTCCTCCTCCACCTCCTCCTCATCATCTACCCTGTCCTCTGGCCAGCCACGCTGAACCGAGGATATGACTGCATGTCATATCCTCAATTTGGCCAGAGAGTTGCTCCATGTCTTCATCCTCCTCCTCGTCATAGTCCTCCACTGCACGTTGTGATGAGACGAGGCTGGGCTGTGTGTTATCACCCACACCCACTACTGTTTCTTGCTCAAACTCATCGCGCTCCGCCTGCAATGCATCATGGTTGTTTTTTGAGCAGAGACCATTTTAGAAGGCAGAGAAGCGGTATGGTGACGCTAATAATGTCGTCATCGCCGCTCACCATCTTGGTGGAGTCCTCAAAGTTTTGGCGGATGGTACATAGGTCGGACATCCATCTCCACTCCTCAGGTGTTATGTGTGGAGTTTGACCCATTTCCCGACGGCTTAGGTGATGCAGGTACTCAACAACTGCCCTCTTCTGCTCACATATCCTGACCAACATGTGCAGAGTTGAATTCCAACGCATGGGGACTAGTGATGAGCGAGTACTAAAAAGCTCGGGTGCTCGAAGCTCGGGCCGAGCCTCCCAAGATACTCGTGTACTCGGCCCGAGCAACGAGCCCAATGTTATCCTATGGGAGACCCGAGTATTTTTGTGAAATGACCCCCCGGCAGCATGGAGAAACCCTAAAAATGTCACAAAAGTCTCAGAAGAGTGCTCAAATGACATGGCAACAGCATGGGGAAGACCCCTTGAAGCATTTATCACTGAAAAGTCACAGCTGTGAACAATTTTGTCCGCGTTTTACGCCATTTTTACGGACTCACCAGAAAACCTTCCAAAATGACCCCAAAATGATTTTTCATGGCGGAAATGTTAAGGGCACATACCCAATAGTGAGATAGAGCTGGTGTATGTTACTTTTTGAGATTAATACATGAAAGATTTTACGTGAAAACATTGTGTGGCACTCCGATGTCCCTGAGAAGAGACGTACATGAAGGCCTCTTGAGTCTAATGTGCCCATTTTGAGGAAGTGAGTCTTTGTAGTATTTTCCTTTGCCAGGGCAGTCCAAAATTGTGAGGTTCACCAATGCCCCTGCATACAGACGTGCATGAGGGCCTGTAAACCTGAAGTGCCCATTGTAAGGAAGTGGGTCTATTGTAGTATAGCCCTTAGGCAGGGCAGCCAAAAATTGGGAGGCTCCACATTGTCCCTGGATAGAGACGTGCATGATGGCCTGTAAACCTGAAGTGCCCATTGTAAGGAAGTGGGTCTATTGTAGTATAGCCCTTAGGCAGGGCAGCCAAAAATTGGGAGGCTCCACGTTGTCCCTGGATAGAGACGTGCATGAGGGCCTGTAAACCTGAAGTGCCCATTGTAAGGAAGTGGGTCTATTGTAGTATAGCCCTTAGGCAGGGCAGCCAAAAATTGGGAGGCTCCACGTTGTCCCTGGATAGAGACGTGCATGAGGGCCTGTAAACCTGAAGTGCCCATTGTAAGGAAGTGGGTCTATTGTAGTATAGCCCTTAGGCAGGGCAGCCAAAAATTGGGAGGCTCCACGTTGTCCCTGGATAGAGACGTGCATGAGGGCCTGTAAACCTGAAGTGCCCATTGTCAGGAAGTGGGTGTATTATAGTATAGCCCTTAGGCAGGGCAGCCAAAAATTGGGAGGCTCCACGTTGTCCCTGGATAGAGACGTGCATGAGGGCCTGTAAACCTGAAGTGCCCATTGTAAGGAAGTGGGTCTATTGTAGTATAGCCCTTAGGCAGGGCAGCCAAAAATTGGGAGGCTCCACGTTGTCCCTGGATAGAGACGTGCATGAGGGCCTGTAAACCTGAAGTGCCCATTGTCAGGAAGTGGGTGTATTATAGTATAGCCCTTAGGCAGGGCAGCCAAAAATTGGGAGGCTCCACGTTGTCCCTGGATAGAGACGTGCATGAGGGCCTATAAACCTGAAGTGCCCATTGTAAGGAAGTGGGTCTATTGTAGTATAGCCCTTAGGCAGGGCAGCCAAAAATTGGGAGGCTCCACGTTGTCCCTGGATAGAGACGTGCATGAGGGCCTGTAAACCTGAAGTGCCCATTGTAAGGAAGTGGGTCTATTGTAGTATAGCCCTTAGGCAGGGCAGCCAAAAATTGGGAGGCTCCACGTTGTCCCTGGATAGAGACGTGCATGAGGGCCTGTAAACCTGAAGTGCCCATTGTAAGGAAGTGGGTCTATTGTAGTATAGCCCTTAGGCAGGGCAGCCAAAAATTGGGAGGCTCCACGTTGTCCCTGGATAGAGACGTGCATGAGGGCCTGTAAACCTGAAGTGCCCATTGTAAGGAAGTGGGTCTATTGTAGTATAGCCCTTAGGCAGGGCAGCCAAAAATTGGGAGGCTCCACGTTGTCCCTGGATAGAGACGTGCATGAGGGCCTGTAAACCTGAAGTGCCCATTGTCAGGAAGTGGGTGTATTATAGTATAGCCCTTAGGCAGGGCAGCCAAAAATTGGGAGGCTCCACGTTGTCCCTGGATAGAGACCTGTTAGGTTCTTAGTGCCTCCGTGCTTGCATTTAAAAACCGCACGTGTGTGCCTGTTGGTGGCAGCTTTCCGCTGCATTTGTGTGAGTTTTGCAAAAACTTGGATATAACGCACAAGTCTAGTGAATACACATCAGCACAGCATTGCAAAATGCGCAAGGGCGTTGTCAACGAACAAGGAAGTGGACGTGATGGTGGTGCAGGCAGAGACCGAGGTTGTGTGCAAGCTCTAATTTCGCCACAACAAAGGGCCACATCTAGTCGCTCGCACGTCCTGTCCCAAATTCTTGGGGACCGCAGCAGTACACCGCTCTTGAACCAAGACCAGTGTCAACAGGTTGTTAGTTGGATAGCGGATAATGCTTCCAGTCAGATTGGCACCACCACAAACACTCTGTCTTCCACACGGTCAAGTGTCAGTAGCCGTGATACTGCACCGCACATTTCAGAACCTGATCCTCCTTCCTACCACCAGGCCGAGTACACGTCCACGGACATTACTGATCCCACACTTGGACACTCGGAAGAGCTGTTCGTTCACGTTTCCATTCACAAATTCTGGCCTCTCGCCAGCTCCTGTTGAAGTGGGCCATGACGAGATTGTATGTACAGATGCCCAAATATTTGAGCAGCCACGTTCTCACGAAGTTGGCAACGTGTCTCAACAAGGGGTGGACGATGATGAGACACAATTGTCAGGAAGTCAGGAGGAGGAGCAGGGTGCGGAAGAGGAAGACGACGTGGTGGATGATCCAGTAACTGACCCATCCTGGCAGGAGGATATGCAGAGCGAGGACAGCAGTGCACAGGGGGAGGGAGGCGTAGCATCCCAACAGGCAGTAAGAAGCAGAGTGGTGGCCCCAGGCAGACGTCAGGCAACTGTTCCCCGGAACAACACGACACAAGGTGCCTGTACAAATGTTAGGTCTTCCCGAGTCTGGCTGTAATACTATTGTATGTATTGAGGATTTCGATTGCGTTAGGGCAATGACAACCAGAGACGAGTTCTTGGTGCAAGACGTTTATAATATGCAACCAGCAAATATGTACATAAACGGAACAAAAACACAGTAGAACATAAATACAGGAAATACCTTCCAGGGACGGAGCGAAAGGGAATTCCCGGGACCGCGCACCGGACTCCCACAGGGAGACCACCAAGAGCGAACCCCTATACAGGGACTGTCTGGCAATCACCCCAGAAGCCCTAAATGCGCAGCAGCCGGGACACAAAAGGGCAATAGGTAAGTCCAAAAATGTCCGTACGTGATGTGAGTCCAGAGTGGTATTAAACGGAAGGAACCGGGCAGAAGTGCCGACCAAAGACGGCAAACGGAGTCCGGGCACAGCTAGATGATACCAGATGAAGTCCAGAGTCGGTGTCGGTTGTTTTCCAAGAGGATCCGAATAACAATCAGGAACCAAAAGCAGCAGGGCAGGAGCACACAGGAAGCAGTATACTCAGGCACTGGACTAAGCTTTAGGGGCGGCTTTTAAACAGATGGACAGGAAGTAGGGCAACAAAACAGAAAACTCCATGTTAACAAAGGGCAAGCTCTTTCAAAAGAAAACTGGAAAACCCGGAACTCTGACACTGGCACTTTTTTAAGTTGGCTACAGATGATTCTAAAAAGGCCATTTGCAACACCTGCCATGCCAGCATCAGCAGGGGTACCAAAACTAGCAGCCTGACCACCACCAGCATGATCAGGCACATGTCAGCCAAGCACCTGACTTTGTGGGAAGTACAACAGAGTCGAGGAGCAGTGCTTGCTGATGTCACTGCTACGTCTTCGCTGGTTGTGCATGCGAGCCAATCCCCTGTCCATGCTGCCTGCGAACAAGCCTCCTCCGGCCATGCACCTGCAGTTACCCACGCAGAAATAACACCATCATCAAGCACGTTCTTGTCCCAGCGCAGCGTTCAGTTATCCATTCAGCAAACCTTTGAACGCAGGTGCAAATACACTGCCAACGCCCCACATGCCACACTTCTAAATGCTAACTTTTCGCGACTGCTTGCGCTGGAAATGTTGCCTTTTAGGCTGGTTGAGACAGAAGCATTCCGCGACCTGATGGTGGCAGCTGTCACACGTTACTCGGTCCACAGCCGCCACTATTTCTCCCGGTGTGCCGTCCCCGCATTGCATAACCACGTGTCACAAAACATCACACGTGCCCTGAACAACGCTGTTTCAGCCAAAGTCCACCTAACCACAGACACGTGGACAAGTGCATGTTGGCAAGGCCGCTACATCTCGTTGACGTCACACTGGGTTAATATTGTGCAAGCTGGGACCCAGTCTGAGCGAGGGACGGAACACGTCCTTCACACACCAAGTTTTGCAGGCCCTACCTCAGTCAGGGTTTCACACACACTCTACAGCTCCGGAATGTCATGCTCCTCAGCCTCCTCCTCCTCCTGCGCATCCTGATCCATTTTACCCTCCACACCAGTCCCAAGCTGGAAGTGTCGCGGGCGGAGGAGGGGACGGTGCGCTCTCCCACTGCTCGGGTCCTGCTGACGCTGCTCTACGGCTGCTGCTGCTCATTGGCTCGAGCGATGGCCGGATCCCGGGGACTCGAGCGGCGCTACTCGCCCGTGAGTGAAAAGGGGTGGTTTGGGTTTTGGGGATATTGTCCGTGACGCCACCCACGGTTGTGGTGATTGTGTGGACACCACCGCTGCTCTGGACGGGGATCCCGGGAGCCTGTGACAGGGAGCAGCTTTGTTGTTATTTCTCCCCTCCGTGGGTAGGGGGGTTGGTTGTCCCGGGGCCTGGTGATGGGGTAGAGATGGATGACAGGCGGGTTGCGGGGCCTGATGAGGTGCAGGGTCGCAGGGGCAGCGCTGTGCCGCACGGCACGGAGGTACTCACTCAGCCCAATGATGATGACACAGTTCACGGTAAAACAAGTGGCTGGATGGACGGGTCCCTCGGACGGCTGCGGTTGTTCCTCCCTGCAGGTTAGTGATGACTGTCTCTCCCTGCACCTAAGTTAAGTGTTGGTAGTGATGGTTTCCCAACGGTAACCCGCTCCCCGACCTGGATATGGGCCGGAGGAGCCCCTTTTGCCCACAGGCGCTGGCCCTGGGAGACGGTTGCCCTTGGCGGTGGCGGTGTCTCCCCTTCACGGTTGGACGGTTGCCTTCTATCTGGACTTGGCTGTTTGGAAACCCTGAGGTCCCCTTCACTAACGGATTTGGCAAATTCACGGCGACACCATGCCTTGCCGGGATCCGAAAGTCCTCTGCCAATGGTGCTGGCTTCTCTTTGTATACCGGTCCGGTACGGCCGGGTCACCACCCGTCCACGGTCCTTACGGCAGACTCCAATCGGCCTCCACTGCAGACGGTCACCACATCCTGCCAACCTTGCTGTCCTGTCCGGGCCACACTCCCGGACCAACTTCAGGCTCTTTGCTGTCACTTTTCTCCTCTCTACTACTTTCCTCCTTCCACTTCCTTAGCTTAACTCTCACTGCCTGTGTTTTCCCTCCTCCTCGGTGGGTGGAGACCAACCGCCTGGCTCCACACCCTGGTGTGGACAACAGCCCCTGGGGAAGGCAACAAGGATTTTGTATTTTGACTATGATATGCCTGCAGGGAGTGTGGGGTGTTTAAGTGTTGTGCTCTGTGGCCCCTGGCTTGTCCAGGGCGACACAGAAGCACTGCAGCACTGCCTCGGCGAAGCGGCAACAGGCAGTGCTGAAGCTAATCTGCATAGGTGACAAACCCCACAATGCAGAAGAGGTGTGGACAGCTCTGAAACAGCAGGCAGATCACTGTCTCACACCTCTGAACCTAAAGCCAGGAAAGGTTGTGTGTGACAATGGCCGGAACCTGGTGGCGGCTTTGAGGCGAGGCCAGCTGACACATGTTCCATGCGTGGCCCATGTGCTCAACCTCGTGGTTCAGCGGTTTCTAAAGTCATACCCAGAGCTGTCTGATCTGCTGGTAAACGTTCGCCGCCTGTCTGCACATTTTCGAAAGTCACCTACTGCTTCAGCCGGCCTTGCCAGCTTTCAGCGCCATTTGCATCTTCCGGCTCACAGACTGGTGTGTGATGTCCCCATTAGTGATGAGCTTCGCCGAGGCAGTGCTGCAGTGCTTCTGTGTCGCCCTGGACAAGCCAGGGGCCACAGAGCACAACACTTACACACCCCACACTCCCTGCAGGCATATCATAGTCAAAACACAAAATCCTTGTTGCCTTCCCCAGGGGCTGTTGTCCACACCAGGGGTGGAGCCAGGCGGTTGGTCTCCACCCACCAAGGAGGAGGGAAAACACAGGCAGTGAGAGTTAAGCTAAGGAAGTGGAAGGAGGAAAGTAGTAGAGAGGAGAAAAGTGACAGCAAAGAGCCTGAAGTTGGTCCGGGTGTTTGGCCCGGACAGGACAGCAAGGTTGGCAGGATGTGGTGACCGTCTGCAGTGGAGGCCGATTGGAGTCTGCCGTAAGGACCGTGGACGGGTGGTGACCCGGCCGTACCGGACCGGTATACAAAGAGAAGCCAGCACCATTGTCAGGGGCCTTTCAGATCCCGGCAAGGCTTGGTGTCGCCGTGAATTTGCCAAATCCGTTAGTGAAGGGGACCTCAGGGTTTCCAAACAGCCAAGTCCCGATAGAAGGCAACCGTCCAACCGTGAAGGGGCGACACCGCCACCGCCAAGGGCAACCGTCTCCCAGGGCCAGCGCCTGTGGGCAAAAGGGGCTCCTCCGGCCCATATCCAGGTCGGGGAGCGGGTTACCGTTGGGAAACCATCACTACCAACACTTAACTTAGGTGCAGGGAGAGACAGTCATCACTAACCTGCAGGGAGGAACAACCGCAGCCGTCCGAGGGACCCGTCCATCCAGCCACTTGTTTTACCGTGAACTGTGTCATCATCATTGGGCTGAGTGAGTACCTCCGTGCCGTGCGGCACAGCGCTGCCCCTGCGACCCTGCACCTCATCAGGCCCCGCAACCCACCTGTCATCCATCTCTACCCCATCACCGGGCCCCAGGACAACCAACCCCCCTACCCACGGAGGGGAGAAATAACAACAAAGCTGCTCCCTGTCACAGGCTCCCGGGATCCCCGTCCAGAGCAGCGGTGGTGTCCACACAATCACCACAACCGTGGGTGGCATCACGGACAATATCCCCAAAACCCAAACGACCCCTTTTCACTCACGGGCGATGAGCGCTGCTCGAGTCCCCGGGATCCGGCCATCGCTCGAGCCACCGAGCAGTAGCAGCCGTAGAGCAGTGGCAGCCGGACCCGAGCAGTGGGAGAGCGCAGCGTCCCCTCCTCCGCCCGCGACACTTCCAGCTTGGGACTGGTGTGGAGGGTAAAGTGGATGAGGATGCGCAGGAGGAGGAGGAGGCTGAGGAGCATGACATTCCGGAGCTGTAGAGTGTGGGTGAAACCCTGACTGAGGTAGAGCCTGCAAAACTTGGTGTGTGAAGGACGTGTTCCGTCCCTCGCTCAGACTGGGTCCCAGCTTCCACAATATTAACCCAGTGTGACGTCAACGAGATGTAGCGGCCTTGCCCACATGCACTTGTCCACGTGTCTGTGGTTAAGTGGACTTTGGCTGAAACAGCGTTGTTCAGGGCACATGTGATGTTTTGTGACACGTGGTTATGCAATGCGGGGACGGCACACCGGGAGAAATAGTGGCGGCTGGGGACCGAGTAATGTGGGACAGCTGCCACCATCAGGTTGCGGAATGCTTCTGTCTCAACCAGCCTAAAAGGCAACATGTCCAGCGCAAGCAGTCGCGAAATGTTAGCATTTAGAAGTGTGGCATGTGGGGCGTTGGCAGTGTATTTGCGCCTGCGTTCAAAGGTTTGCTGAATGGATAACTGAACGCTGCGCTGGGACAAGGATGTGCTTGATGATGGTGTTAATTCTGCGTGGGCAACTGCAGGTGCAGGGCCGGAGGAGGCTTGTTCGCGGGCAGCATGGACAGGGGATTGGCTCGCATGCACAACAAGCGAAGACGTAGCAGTGACATCAGCAAGCACTGCTCCTCGACTCTGTTGTACATCCCACAAAGTCGTGTGCTTGGCTGACATGTGCCTGATCATGCTGGTGGTGGTCAGGCTGCTAGTTTTGGTACCCCTGCTGATGCTGGCACGGCAGGTGTTGCAAATGGCCTTTTTAGAATCATCTGGAGCCAACTTGAAAAACTGCCAGACTCGGGAAGACCTAACATTTGTACAGGCACCTTGTGTCGTGTTGTTCCGGGGAACAGTTGCCTGACGTCTGCCTGGGGCCACCACCCTGCTTCTTACTGCCTGATTTGATGCTACGCCTCCCTCCCCCTGTGCACTGCTGTCCTCGCTCTGCATATCCTCCTGCCAGGTTGGGTCAGTTACTGGATCATCCACCACGTCGTCTTCCTCTTCCGCACCCTGCTCCTCCTGACGTCCTGACAATTGTGTCTCATCATCGTCCACCCCTTGTTGAGACATGTTGCCAACTTCGTGAGAACGTGGCTGCTCAAATATTTGGGCATCTGTACATACAATCTCGTCATGGCCCACTTCAACAGGAGCTGGCGAGAGGCCAGAATGTGTGAATGGAAACGTGAACGAACAGCTCTTCCGAGTGTCCAAGTGTGGGATCAGTAATGTCCGTGGACGTGTACTCGGCCTGGTGGTAGGAAGGAGGATCAGGTTCTGAAATGTGCGGTGCAGTATCACGGCTACTGACACTTGACCGTGTGGAAGACAGAGTGTTTGTGGTGGTGCCAATCTGACTGGAAGCATTATCCGCTATCCAACTAACAACCTGTTGACACTGGTCTTGGTTCAAGAGCGGTGTACTGCTGCGGTCCCCAAGAATTTGGGACAGGACGTGCGAGTGAGTAGATGTGGCGAAATTAGAGCTTGCACACGACCTCGGTCTCTGCCTGCACCACCATCACGTCCACTTCCTTGTTCGTTGACAACGCCCTTGCGCATTTTGCAATGCTGTGCTGATGTGTATTCACTAGACTTGTGCGTTATATCCAAGTTTTTGCAAAACGCACACAAGTGCAGCGGAAAGCTGCCACCAACAGGCACACACGTGCGGTTTTTAAATGCAAGCACGGAGGCACTAAGAACCTAACAGGTCTCTATCCAGGGACAACATGGAGCCTCCCAATTTTTGGCTGCCCTGCCAAAGGGCTATACTACAATAGACCCACTTCCTTACAATGGGCACTTCAGGTTTACAGGCCCTCATGCACGTCTCTATCCAGGGACAACGTGGAGCCTCCCAATTTTTGGCTGCCCTGCCAAAGGGCTATACTACAATAGACCCACTTCCTTACAATGGGCACTTCAGGTTTACAGGCCCTCATGCACGTCTCTATCCAGGGACAACTGGAGCCTCCCAATTTTTGGCTGCCCTGCCAAAGGGCTATACTACAATAGACCCACTTCCTTACAATGGGCACTTCAGGTTTACAGGCCCTCATGCACGTCTCTATCCAGGGACAATGTGGAGCCTCCCAATTTTTGGCTGCCCTGCCAAAGGGCTATACTACAATAGACCCACTTCCTTACAATGGGCACTTCAGGTTTACAGGCCCTCATGCACGTCTCTATCCAGGGACAACGTGGAGCCTCCCAATTTTTGGCTGCCCTGCCAAAGGGCTATACTACAATAGACCCACTTCCTTACAATGGGCACTTCAGGTTTACAGGCCCTCATGCACGTCTCTATCCAGGGACAACGTGGAGCCTCCCAATTTTTGGCTGCCCTGCCAAAGGGCTATACTACAATAGACCCACTTCCTTACAATGGGCACTTGAGGTTTACAGGCCCTCATGCACGTCTCTATCCAGGGACAACGTGGAGCCTCCCAATTTTTGGCTGCCCTGCCAAAGGGCTATACTACAATAGACCCACTTCCTTACAATGGGCACTTCAGGTTTACAGGCCCTCATGCACGTCTCTATCCAGGGACAACGTGGAGCCTCCCAATTTTTGGCTGCCCTGCCTAAGGGCTATACTACAATAGACCCACTTCCTTACAATGGGCACTTCAGGTTTACAGGCCCTCATGCACGTCTCTATCCAGGGACAACTGGAGCCTCCCAATTTTTGGCTGCCCTGCCAAAGGGCTATACTACAATAGACCCACTTCCTTACAATGGGCACTTCAGGTTTACAGGCCCTTATGCACGTCTGAATGCAGGGGCATTGGTGAACCTCACAATTTTGGACTGCCCTGGCAAAGGAAAATACTACAAAAACTCACTTCCTCAAAATGGGCACATTAGACTCAGAGGCCTTTATGTACGTCTCTTCTCAGGGACATCGGAGTGCCACACAATGTTTTACGTAAAATCTTTCATGTATTAATCTCAAAAAGTAACATACATTAGCTCTATCTCACTATTGGGTATGTGCCCTTAACATTTCCGCCATGAAAATTCATTTTGGTGTCATTTTGGAAGGTTTTCTGGTGAGTCCGTAAAAATGGCGTAAAACGCGGACAAAATTGTTCACAGCTGTGACTTTTGAGTGATAAATGCTTCAAGGGATCTTCCCCATGCTGTTGCCATGTCATTTGAGCACTCTTCTGAGACTTTTGTGCCATTTTTAGGGTTTCTACATGCTGCCGAGGGTCATTTCACAAAAATACTCGGGTCTCCCATAGGATAACATTGGGCTCGGTGCTCGGGCCGAGTACACGAGTATCTTGGGATGCTCGGCCCGAGCCTCGAGCACCCGAGCTTTTTAGTACGCGCTCATCACTAATAGGCACCACTAACAAAACCCCACACATCCATTCACTCATTTTTTGTAGCATGCAAAGGTGAGCAAGATGGCACCCTCCACCACAACTACCACCCCAGCCACATTTACATTTGGCCTAGAAAGCAGGATGTGACTCCTTCACATGAAAATGGGGAAAAGAACACCCATGGCAGAGATGGAAAAGCACCTGAATAAAGACAACCTAAAATGGCACCGAACATGGAATAAAAAATGGTAGCCTGAAGCATGGACCTTGAAATAGTGATGGTGTGTGTACTGAGGCAAAAAAGGACTACTCATCGTGGGCGTGAATGGCGCCCGAGAGCATGACAATGTGCCCAGTCCAGTGGAGTGTCAGCCCGGAAGTGAGTGTTCTCTGAACCCAAAAAACAGCCCAAAAAGAGAAGTGCGCAGTGGAGGACGGTGAGATTCAAAATTAAGACCAGCCCATTGGGTAAGAGACGATAAGTGCAGGAGGTGTGGCTGAACGGCAGGCTGGTCATACATCAGCAGACCTACCCAAGAAGAGACAGAGCCGAGTGAGCAGGAAGTACGTAGTGAGTAATCAATCAGTGCCGTTTGCCCTGCAGTGTGTGTGGAGAGGTGTGCTGGTGCAGCGAGCTGGTGGAGATATGGTGGATGCTAACTAAGAGGCTGCTGGAGAAACAAAGTGGCCAACGGAGGCTAGCGGGGATGAAGGAAAGGCCGAAAAGAGAGACCTTTTAAAAAAAAAAAAAAGAGATGGGAATCAGTCGAGCCCCCTCAGGGGACTGTGAATTAAAGGCTATTTTTAGAGAGCCTTTGTTAAAGAGACTGTTGGAAGTCCTTGTTGGTCAGAAAAGACCTGTGGGGGCTGTTTTAGGCCTCTTTACACGTCCGTGAAAATCACACACGTGTTTCACGGACGTGTCAAAGGTGCGTATTGCCCTCGGTGTGCTGTGTGTATGGCACACATGTGTTCTCCGTGTGTTATCCGTGATAACACATGGAGAACGGGAACTTTCTACGCACCTGTCCCTGGCGTCGCTGTCCATGGTGCTCATCTTCGGTCTCCGGTCCTGCCGACTCCCCGCTGCTGCAGCTTCTGGCCACAGTGAAGTGAATATTCAATTAGCATAATGAGCGGCGGTCGGCAGCAAGTGACAGCAGCAGCAGAGACAGGAGGGCAGGAGAAGGTGAGTAATGTTTTGTTTTTTTTCTCTCGAAGGCACGTCTTTTCTCCGGTGCGTGTCACACGGAACATATCCGTGTGGTCCGTGTGTGTTACGTGTGACCCAATTGCATTCCGTGTGACACCCGTGATGCCGGAGATAAAATGGACATGTCGGCGTGAGAAACACACGGACACACGTAAGTACGGAACGGACGCATGGTCCGTGCGAAAATACTTACGTGTGTCCAAAACCAAAGGAATACATAGGTCTACGTGTCTCCGGTACGTGAGAAAACTGCCAAACACGTACCGGAGGCACATACGTGTGAAAGAGGCCTTAAAAAGAGTTGGGACTATTTGTTATAACCCTCATAGCATATTTGGCTTGGACTGAGCATTATAGGCTGAACTGAATTTGTCTACTGCTCTAACTGTAAAGAACCCTTTCCTACTTAGCTATCGGAATCGCCTTTCTTCCACTCGCAGTGAGTGCCTCCTGGTCCTCAGTATTGTCTTTGGAAGGAAAAAGTCATGTTTTAGTCCTTTGTGTTGATCCCACATGTATTTATACATCTAAATGAGACCTCCTCTGAGACATTTTTTTATAAGCTAAAAAGTCCTAAGGACTTTGTTTCCTGGTTCCAACCTAGTAGAACCAGGGTTGTGATGCCCTGATGAAAAGAAAGAAAACATCTACCTTCTGGCGAAGCAAAGAGTTAATGCTGATTTTATGTGTGGTGCTTATGCTTTGATGTCTTCTAGGTCGCCACATGGTTGGGGTCGACCATGTTTAAAGAGGGGAGGAATGTAAGAAGGTGGACCTGTGGTCATGTTTTTCCCTGGAAGACATCAATGGTTTTAATGCAAGTGTGTCATATAAGCAGTAGTACATAATGTAATGCTAAGATCTTATGTGGGCCGCAGTACTAATACTGGCCATAAGAGGTCATTATCTACCTGCTCCCTGGAGAGGAGTGTAAGGCGGGCTTTGCACGTTGCGACATCACAAGCCGATGCTGCGATGTTGCACGCGATAGTCCCCGCCCCCGTCACAGCAGCGATATCTTGTGATTCCTGGCGTAGCGAACATCATCGCTATGCCAGCTTCACATGCACTCACCTGTCCTGTGACGTCGCTCTGGCCGACGTCCCGCCTCCTTCCTAAGGGGGCGGGTCGTACAACGTCAGAGTGACGTCACACGGCAGGCGGCCAATCATAGCGGAGGGGCGGAGATGAGCAGGATGTAAACATCCCGCCCACCTTCTTCCTTCCGTATAGCCGCCGGTGGCAGGTAAGGTGATGTTCCTCGCTCCTGCGGCTTCATACACAGCGATGTGTGCTGCCGCAGGAACGAAGAACTACATTGTACCTGTCGCGGCAGCGTAATTTTGAAAAAGTCGGACCCTACACCGATGATACGATAACGACGCTTTTGCGCTCGTTAATCGTATCATCTAGGATTTACACACTACGATGTCGAAAGTGACGCTGGATGAGCGTCACTTTCGATTTGACCCCACCGACATCGCATGTGCGATGTTGCAACGTGCAAAGCCGCTCTTAGAGTTCCTAAAAAAAGGTTTTTCTAATTAGATGGTTATTGTGTGGTGTAAGTGAAGGAGAAAAGACATGTAGAGAGGATGTGTGAGGGGGCCGGGCTCATGATGTGGAATTAGCTCTCTAGAGGTGGAAATAGCTTAGGCAACAGAGGGGATTCCCATTAGCCAACTTGTGAACAGTGCAGAGACAGTGTTGGCACAGCAGAAAGGTGACCTCAGTGAAAAAGGGATGCACAGCTGAAAGACATTGGTATGGGGAAGCGGCTCTAAGATTGGCCCCTGATGAAGTAGCAAAGCAGTGCCAGAGGTAAAGTAGCCACAGCAACACACATGAACCTGTGTGGTATGTGGACCATATAGCTTTCCCCCCACTTCCCTATAGCCTCTGTTGAAGAGAATGAGATTCCATCTGTAACTCTCATTAAAGAATCGGTTGTTTGTAAAGAGAAAAGGGGAGGATGCATTGCTTGTTACCCTGTATATTCAAGATTACCTGAATATAATAGACACATTGCTTTAAAGCCATGGACTAGTTTCTTTATTGTGTGTATGAGGAGAAATGAAATCACACAATTTGCAACCCCAGAGAAGATGAAGGTCACAGAGTTGCAAATTGCATCATTTGTAGTGGTGCCAAAATATTTTGAGCAACAACGGTCAGAAGAAGATGACGGTGAGGAGTGGCAATTGCAATTAGTATCTTACGAGATAGATGATGATGGGACAAAGTTGCCACCAAGTGATATTTTTAAGTCAACAAGTCAGGAGGACCAGAGTGCAGAAGTAGAAGACAAGGTGGTGGATGATTAAGTCACTGACCCATCCTGGGAAGGTGCCATGCAGAGAGAGGATAGCAACGCAGATCCGCAGCACTACAACAGGCAGTGACATGGCCAGAAGGAAAAGGTGGGCAACTGTACCCCATGGCACTCACACATGGGAAATTCCCAGGCCAAGGGTTAGGTTTTCCCCATCTGGTGCTTTTTTACAGAAAGTCCAGGCAATAAGAGAATGGTCATTTGCAACCTGAGCTATACCAAAATCAGCAGGGGCCTGACCACTGCTAGCCTGACCAGCACCAGCATGTTTAGGTACATGTCGTAAAAGCACCTAACTAGGTGGGAGGAATGTCTAGGCCCACAAGCAGTGTCTGTGGGTGATACCCAGAGGCGTATCTAGGGGGGGCTGGAGGGGCATCTGCCCCAGGTGCAGTGTCAGGGGGGGCGCTGTCATGCCGACTGATGCAGCACTGAGTTTCCCTGGCGGCCAGAGCCATCATCGGCACTTGGCTGTCAGCAAGGGCGGTGATGTATGCTGCTGCCCCCGCGCCGAGTTCTGGGGACTGCAGAGCTCCTGCCGGCAGCCCGCACTTTCCTGGTTTGCTGGATGTTAACTCCTCACTTGCACAGCGCTTTCATTGCTGCATGCAGGGTCTAAGTTTGTCTGTGGGCGGAGCTAGCACGTGCGCTCCCCACAAACAGATGAAGGTAGATGCTAGAATGTATGGGCTCCTTCCAGGTATGGCTTAATTTACAATGAAGCTAGTCACGCCTACTAACATGGAAGGAGCCCATACATTCTAGGCTCAACCCACAGAGGAGCATACCGCCGAGCTGTATGTCATACTTCCCACCCCAGTGGTGTATACCCGTAGTACTATCTGTCCCACGCACCCCAGTAGTGTATACCCAAAGTACAATCTGTCCCACGCACCCCAGTGGTGTATACCACCAGTACTATTTGCCCCATGCACCCCACAGCTGTATACCCCAGTACAATTTTCCCCACGCATTCCAGAGCTGTATACCCCAGTACCATTTTCCCCACGCACTCCAGAGCTGTATACATACCTCCCAACCGTCCCGGATACAGCGGGACTTTCACGCTTTACGTTGTTTGTCCCGTTGCCACGGGCGGGACGGCCGGCTCCCGGGCTCCACCCACCCACTCTCTCTCCGCCTCCCTGCTTTTCCCTCCTACCATCCTAGTAGACGTGGCATAGAGAGGAGCGCTGCCTGTGCTGCTGCTGGTACAGTAAACTGAATCTCCCCAGCGCTGATTTCCCTCCCCCCCCCCCTCACCCCCGGCTGGAGCCTCTCTGTGCGGTCGGCCGGCCGCCTGTCTGTGCGGTCGGCTGGCCGCCTGTCTGTGCGGTCGGCCGGCCGCCTGTCTGTGCGGGCGGCCGGCCGCCTGTCTGTGAGGGTGGCCCGCCGCCTCATTGTGCGGGCGGCCGGCCGCTTCTCTGTGCGTGCGGCCGGCCGCCTCTCTGTTCCGGCGGACGGCCGCCTGTCTGTGCGTGCGGCCGGCCGCTTCTCTGTGCGTGCGGCCGGCCGCCTGTCTGTGCAGGCGGCCGGCCGCCTGTCTGTGAGGGCGGCCCGCCGCCTTATTGTGCGGGCGGCTGGCCGCTTCTCTGTGCGTGCGGCCGGCCGCCTCTCTGTTCCGGCGGACGGCCGCCTGTCTGTGCGTGCGGCCGGCCGCTTCTCTGTGCGTGCGGCCGGCCGCCTGTCTGTGAGGGCGGCCCGCCGCGCCTCATTGTGCGGGCGGCCGGCCACCTCATTGTGTGGGCGGCCGGCCGCTTCTCTGTGCGTGCGGCCGGCCGCCTCTCTGTTCCGGCGGACGGCTGCCTGTCTGTGCGTGCGGCCGGCCGCTTCTCTGTGCGTGCGGCCGGCCGCCTCTCTGTTCCGGCGGACGGCCGCCTGTCTGTGCGTGCGGCCGGCCGCTTCTCTGTGCGTGCGGCCGGCCGCCTGTCTGTGAGGGCGGCCCGCCGCGCCTCATTGTGCGGGCGGCCGGCCACCTCATTGTGTGGGCGGCCGGCCGCTTCTCTGTGCGTGCGGCCGGCCGCCTCTCTGTTCCGGCGGACGGCTGCCTGTCTGTGCGTGCGGCCGGCCGCTTCTCTGTGCGTGCGGCCGGCCGCCTCTCTGTTCCGGCGGACGGCCGCCTGTCTGTGCGTGCGGCCGGCCGCTTCTCTGTGCGTGCGGCCGGCCGCCTGTCTGTGAGGGCGGGCCGCCGCGCCTCATTGTGCGGGCGGCCCGCCACCTCATTGTGCGGGCGGCCGGCCACCTCATTGTGCGGGCGGCCGGCCGCTTCTCTGTGCGTGCGGCCGGCCGCCTCTCTGTTCCGGTGGACGGCCGCCTGTCTGTGCGTGCGGCCGGCCGCTTCTCTGTGCGGGCGGCCGGCCGCCTGTCTGTGAGGGCGGCCCGCCACCTCATTGTGCGGGCGGCCGGCCGCTTCTCTGTGCGTGCGGCCGGCCGCCTCTCTGTTCCGGCGGACGGCCGCCTGTCTGTGCGTGCGGCCGGCCGCTTCTCTATGCGTGCGGCCGGCCGCCTGTCTGTGAGGGCGGCCCGCCGCGCCTCATTGTGCGGGCGGCCGGCCACCTCATTGTGTGGGCGGCCGGCCGCTTCTCTGTGCGTGCGGCCGGCCGCCTCTCTGTTCCGGCGGACGGCCGCCTGTCTGTGCGGGCGGCCGGCCGCCTGTCTGTGAGGGCGGCCCGCCGCCTCATTGTGCGGGCGGTCAGCCGCTTCTCTGTGCGTGCGGCCGGCCGCTTCTCTGTGCGTGCGGCCGGTCGCCTCTCTGTTCGGGCGGACGGCCGCCTCTCTGTGCGGTCGGCCCGCGCCCCCCACCGCCTGTCTGTGCGGGCGCCCCCTGCCGCCTGTCTATGCGGGCGCCCCCCACCGCCTGTCTGTGCGGGCGGCCCGCCGCCTGTCTGTGCGGGCGTCCTCTGCCGCCTGTCTGTGCGGGCGCCCCCCGCCGCCTGTCTGTGCGGGCGTCCCCCGCCGCCTGTCTGTGCGGGCGTCCCCCGCCGCCTGTCTGTGCGGGCGTCCCCCGCCGCCTGTCTGTGCGGGCGCCCCCCGCCGCCTGTCTGTGCGGGCGCCCCCCTGCCGCCTGTCTGTGCGGGCACCCCCCTGCCGCCTGTCTGTGAGGGCGGCCGGCCGCCTGTCTGTGAGGGCGGCCCGCCGCCTCATTGTGCGGGCGGCCGGCCGCTTCTCTGTGCGTGCGGCCGGCTGCTTCTCTGTGCGTGCGGCCGGCCGCCTGTCTGTGCGTGCGGCCGGCCGCCTGTCTGTGAGGGCGGCCCGCCGCCTCATTGTGCGGGCGGCCGGCCGCTTCTCTGTGCGTGCGGCCGGCCGCCTCTCTGTTCGGGCGGATGGCCGCCTCTCTGTGCGGTCGGCCCACGCCCCCCGCCGCCTGTCTGTGCGGGCGACCCCTGCCGCCTGTCTATGCGGGCGACCCCTGCCGCCTGTCTATGCGGGCGCCCCCCGCCGCCTGTCTGTGCGGGCGGCCCGCCGCCTGTCTGTGTGGGCGTCCCCCACCACCTGTCTGTGCGGGCGCCCCCCGCCGCCTGTCTGTGCGGGCGTCCCTCGCCGCCTGTCTGTGCGGGCGCCCCCCCTGCCGCCTGTCTGTGCGGGCGCCCCCCTGCCGCCTGTCTGTGCGGGCGCCCCCCTGCCGCCTGTCTGTGCGGGCGCCCCCCGCCGCCTGTCTGTGCGGGCGTCCCCCGCCGCCTGTCTGTGCGGGCGCCCCCCGCCGCCTGTCTGTGCGGGCGTCCCCCCGCCGCCTGTCTGTGCGGGCGCCCCCCTGCCGCCTGTCTGTGCGGGCGCCCCCCGCCGCCTGTCTTTGCGGGCGTCCCCCGCCGCCTGTCTGTGCGGGCGTCCCCCGCCGCCTGTCTGTGCGGGTGTCCCCCGCCGCCTGTCTGTGCGGGCGCCCCCTGCCGCCTGTCTGTGCGGGCGCCCCCCGCCGCCTGTCTGTGCGGGCGCCCCCCTGCCGCCTGTCTGTGCGGGCGCCCCCCTGCCGCCTGTCTGTGCGGGCGCCCCCCTGCCGCCTGTCTGTGCGGGCGCCCCCCTGCCGCCTGTCTGTGCGGGCGCCCCCCGCCGCCTGTCTGTGCGGGCGGCCGGCCGCCTGTCTGTGAAGGAGACCGGCTGCCTCTCTGTTCGGGCCGCCTCTTTGTGCAGTCGGCCCGCCACCTGTCTGTGCGGGCGCCCCCTGCCGCCTGTCTGTACGGTCGGCCCGCCGCCTCATTGTGCGGGCGGCCGGCCGCCTCTCTGTGCGGGCGCCCCCCGCCGCCTGTCTGTGCGGGCGGCCCGCCACCTCATTGTGCGGGCGGCTGGCCGTCTCTCTGTGCGGGCGGACGGCCGGCTTTCTGTGAAGGCGGGCGGCCGGCCGCCTGTCTGTGAAGGCGACCGGCCGCCTCACTGTGCGGGCGACCGGCCGCCTCACTGTGGCTGCCTTCGTCTCCGTGCTGGAAGCCCGCCGGCTGCCTGCGTGTCCGTGCTGGAGGCCCGCCGGCTGCCTGCGTGTCCGTGCTGGAGGCCCGCCGGCTGCCTGCGTGTCCGTGCTGGAGGCTCGCCGGCTGCCTGCGTGTCCCTGCTGGAGGCCCGCCGGCTGCCTGCGTGTCCCTGCTGGAGGCCTGCCGGCTGCCTGCGTGTCCGTTCTGGAGGCCCGCCGGCTGCCTGCGTGTCCCTGCTGGAGGCCCGCCAGCTGCCTGCGTGTCCGTTCTGGAGGCCCGCCGGCTGCCTGCGTGTCCGTGCTGGAGGCCCGCCGGCTGCCTGCGTGTCCGTGCTGGAGGCCCGCCGGCTGCCTGCGTGTCCGTTCTGGAGGCCCGCCGGCTGCCTGCGTGTCCGTGCTGGAGGCCCGCCGGCTGCCTGCGTGTCCGTGCTGGAGGCCCGCCGGCTGCCTGTGTGTCCGTGCTGGAGGCCCGCCGGCTGCCTGCGTGTCCGTGCTGGAGGCCCGCCGGCTGCCTGCGTGTCCGTGCTGGAGGCCCGCCGGCTGCCTGCGTGTCCGTGCTGGAGGCCCGCCGGCTGCCTGCGTGTCCCTGCTGGAGGCCCGCCGGCTCCCTGCGTGTCCGTGCTGGAGGCCCGCCGGCTGCCTGCGTGTCCGTGCTGGAGGCCCGCCGGCTGCAAGCGTGTCCGTGCTGGAGGCCCGCCGGCTGCCTGCGTGTCCGTGCTGGAGGCCCGCCGGCTGCCTGCGTGTCCGTGCTGGAGGCCCGCCGGCCTGCCTGCGTGTCCGTGCTGGAGGCCCGCCGGCCTGCCTGCGTGTCCGTGCTGGAGGCCCGCCGGCTGCCTGCGTGTCCGTGCTGGAGGCCCGCCGGCTGCCTGCGTGCCCATGCTGAATGGGTGTGGATGGGGAGTGGATATGGGCTTGACTGTGAAATGGGTGTGGTTAGGGGGCGTGGCCTAAAAATTTGCGCGCCACAAACTTTGTCCCTCTTTTCCTTCTTTAAAAGTTGGGAGGTATGCCCAGTACTATTTGCCCCACGCACCCCAGTGCTGTATACCCCCAGTACTATTTGCCCCACGCACTCTAGAGCTGTATACCCCCAGTACTATTTGCTCAACACACCCCAGAGCTGTATACCCCCAGTACTATTTGCCCCACGCACCCCAGAACTGTATACCCCCAGTACAATTTGCCCCACACACCCCAGAGCTGTATACCCCCAGTACTATTTGCCCCATGCACCCCAGAGCTGTATACCCCCAGTACTATTTGCCCCACGCACTCTAGAGCTGTATACCCCCGTACTATTTGCCCCACGCACCCCAGAGCTGTATACCCCCAGTACTATCTGCCCCAAGTATCTCAGCGCTGTATACCCCCAGTACTATCTGTCCCGCGCACCCCAGTGCTGTATACCGCCACTATTGTCTGTCCCACATACCCCAGAGCTGTATACTCCCAGAACTTTTTGCCCCACACACCCCAGAGCTGTATACTCCCAGTACTATCTGTTCCAAGCACCCCAGAGCTGTATTCCCCCAGTACTATCTGTCCTATGCACCCCAGTGCTGTATACTGACAGTACTATCTGTCCCACGTACCCCAGAGCTGTATACTCCCAGAACTGTTTTTCCCCACCACCCCAGAGCTGTATACCCCCAGAACTGTTTGTCCCCACCACCCCAGAGCTGTATACCCCAGAACTGTTTGTATCCACCACCCCAGTGCTGTATACCCCCACCCTAGTGCTGTATACCCCAGTACTGTCTGTTCCCCCCTCCCCAGTGCTGTATACCACGAGAACTGTCTGTCCCCCCACCCTAGTTCTGTATACCCCCAGAACTGTCTGTCCACCCCACCCCAATGCTGTATACCCCCAGAGCTGTCTGTCTCCACCTCAGTGCTGTATACCCCCAGAACTGTCTGTCCCTCCACCCAAGTGCTGTATACTCCCAGAACTGTCTGTCCCCCCACTCCAGTGCTGTATGCTCCCAGAACTGTCTGTTCCATGACTCCAGTGCTGTATACCCCCAGAACTGTCTGTCCACCGACCCCAGTACTGTATACCCCCCAGAATTGTCTGACTCCACTCAAGTGCGCTATACCCCCAGAGCTGTATGTCCCCCCACCTCAGGGCGGTATACCACCCGACAGCTGTATACCCCCCAGAGCTGTATCTCCCCCACCCCAGTGCTGTACACCCCAAGCGCTATATGTCCCCCCACCCCAGTGCTGTTTGCCACTTCAGAGCTGTATGCCCCGCTCTGGAGCTGTACGTGCCCCCATTGCTGTATGTCTCCAGTCTCTCCTGTGATGTATATACAGTCAGGGCCAGAAATATTTGGACAGTGACACAAGTTTTGTTATTTTAGCTGTTTACAAAAACATGTTCAGAAATACAATTATATATATAATATGGGCTGAAAGTGCACACTCCCAGCTGCAATATGAGAGTTTTCACATCCAAATCGGAGAAAGGGTTTAGGAATCATAGCTCTGTAATGCATAGCCTCCTCTTTTTCAAGGGACCAAAAGTAATTGGACAAGGGACTCTAAGGGCTGCAATTAACTCTGAAGGCGTCTCCCTCGTTAACCTGTAATCAATGAAGTAGTTAAAAGGTCTGGGGTTGATTACAGGTGTGTGGTTTTGCATTTGGAAGCTGTTGCTGTGACCAGACAACATGCGGTCTAAGGAACTCTCAATTGAGGTGAAGCAGAACATCCTGAGGCTGAAAAAAAGAAAAAATCCATCAGAGAGATAGCAGACATGCTTGGAGTAGCAAAATCAACAGTCGGGTACATTCTGAGAAAAAAGGAATTGACTGGTGAGCTTGGGAACTCAAAAAGGCCTGGGCGTCCACGGATGACAACAGTGGTGGATGATCGCCGCATACTTTCTTTGGTGAAGAAGAACCCGTTCACAACATCAACTGAAGTCCAGAACACTCTCAGTGAAGTAGGTGTATCTGTCTCTAAGTCAACAGTAAAGAGAAGACTCCATGAAAGTAAATACAAAGGGTTCACATCTAGATGCAAACCATTCATCAATTCCAAAAATAGACAGGCCAGAGTTAAATTTGCTGAAAAACACCTCATGAAGCCAGGTCAGTTCTGGAAAAGTATTCTATGGACAGATGAGACAAAGATCAACCTGTACCAGAATGATGGGAAGAAAAAAGTTTGGAGAAGAAAGGGAACGGCAAATGATCCAAGGCACACCACATCCTCTGTAAAACATGGTGGAGGCAACGTGATGGCATGGGCATGCATGGCTTTCAATGGCACTGGGTCACTTGTGTTTATTGATGACATAACAGCAGACAAGAGTAGCCGGATGAATTCTGAAGTGAAGATATACTTTCAGCCCAGATTCAGCCAAATGCCGCAAAGTTGATCGGACGGCGCTTCATAGTACAGATGGACAATGACCCCAAGCATACAGCCAAAGCTACCCAGGAGTTCATGAGTGCAAAAAAGTGGAACATTCTGCAATGGCCAAGTCAATCACCAGATCTTAACCCAATTGAGCATGCATTTCACTTGCTCAAATCCAGACTTAAGACGGAAAGACCCACAAACAAGCAAGACCTGAAGGCTGCGGCTGTAAAGGCCTGGCAAAGCATTAAGAAGGAGGAAACCCAGCGTTTGGTGATGTCCATGGGTTCCAGACTTAAGGCAGTGATTGCCTCCAAAGGATTCGCAACAAAATATTGAAAATAAAAATATTTTGTTTGGGTTTGGTTTATTTGTCCAATTACTTTTGACCTCCTAAAATGTGGAGTGTTTGTAAAGAAATGTGTACAATTCCTACAATTTCTATCAGATATTTTTGTTCAAACCTTCAAATTAAACGTTACAATCTGCACTTGAATTCTGTTGTAGAGATTTCATTTCAAATCCAATGTGGTGGCATGCAGAGCCCAACTCGCCAAAATTGTGTCACTGTCCAAATATTTCTGGACCTAACTGTAGCAGTGTCAGTGTGCTCTGTGTGCAGCCATGGCCACCAATAAGCGCGGCATGCCCAGGAGGAGATGGATGGGAGACAAGCTAGGGAGGTGAGTGAGGCTGCTGCCGGCTTCCCCTTATTAATATCTCTAATGTGTCTGTGTGTGCATGTATGATGTGTATCTATGTATGTCAGTGTATATGACTGTGTATAGATTTGTTTATTTAGATGTATTCTTGTGAATTTATTTTTAAATATGTATATGTGCATTTCTATGTGTGTATGGGGCCAACTGAGACTCTTTTACCCGGGGCCCACACAAACCTGGAGCCAGCCCTGGATGTACTGGAAGTTGTCAGTTCATGCAATACAAATGTGTATGGATCTGACCTGACATTACAATTGATGTACTATGTACTGCTTGTGGTTCTGATTATTTATTTCTGTACTGATGAGGGTTTTGATGCTATATTTCTGAACTGATGGGGTTATATGGATGTATTTCTGTGTTGCTGGTGGTTCTGATGATGAATTTCTGTACTGCTGGTGGTTGTGATGCTGTGTTTCTGTGTTACAATTATGTATTTCTGTGCCTCTGCTGGTTCTGGTGCTGTTATTAGCTCTGATCCTGTACACAAGTAAAGCCCGCTTTATACGCTCCAATGTATCTTACAATGTGTCGGCGGGGTCACGTCGTAAGTGACGCACATCCGGCATCGTAAGGTACTGTGAGACTGTGACCGGGGTTATCTATGACGGCCGGTATGTCTCGCCCCGGTTGTGCTCACTCCATGATAGAAAGTAAATCCACTATAGGGTTAATGCTGTTTCCCTACAGGCTGAAGGTAAGGTTAAATAGAATCAGGAACAAGGGCAGGTGTGCCGGGAGTGAGGGAGTGAACAGAACTCCCTGAGTTTTCTGCTGGGGAGGCACATGTATTGTGTTATGGACTTTTGTTTGGACATTAAAACCGTGTGCTGTGACCCTTGATGCCTGGATCCCGTGTCTTCTGCTGCGCAGCGACCGTGCTACCTCACATATGGTGGAGAATCGGCGGGCATGACAGCCGGTGAGGTGTAGCATCCATCCCTGGTGACCCAGCTGCGCATGTCCTGGATTCAAGCGGCTATACTACAGCCCAAACCCGGCGACGCCATGGAGGACATACTAAAGCATTTGGCTCAGGCTAATGCACAGCAGCAACAGGCTAATGCACAGCAGCAACAGACCAATGCACACCTGCTCCAATCCTTGCAAGTGCAGGAAAAAAAATTCCAAGAACAGATGGATCAGGCCAATGCACGTCAGCAGCAAGCCTTGCAATTGCAGGAAAAAAGGCACCAAGAACAGATGGTTCTCCTGGCCAAGTCGATCCGTGCCGGACCGGCAGCAACAACCCCGGGACCGGGTGACGACGGCAGCGTCCGGAAAGCGGTGAGACAAGCGTTGCAAAAGATGACCCCGGGTGATGATGTGGAAGCGTTCCTGGCGGTGTTTGAGCGGGTGGCCGAGCGGGAAAAGCTGCCGACCCCGCAGTGGGCTGAGGTATTGTCGCCCTATCTGACGGGTGAACCCCAAAAAGCGTACCTGGACCTCTGTACCGAGGACGCCATTGACTATGTGACCCTGAAAGCCGAAATACTGGCTCGGTTGGGGGTGAATACCTATGTACGGGCTCAGCGGGTAAATCAGTGGTTCTTTGAGGAAGCCAAACCCGTACGATCCCAGGCCTATGACTTGTTGCATCTTGTAAAAAAGTGGTTGCAGCCTGACACTCTGAGCCCGGCGCAAATGGTGGAAAGGGTAGTAGTGGATCGTTTTGTGCGCACTTTACCCGTCACCGTTCAACGGTGGGTCGGACAGGGTGACCCGAGTACCCTGGACCAATTAGTGTCCCTGGTAGAGCGGCATGTGGCTACGCAGGACTTGATACGGGACACTGAGACTCTGCGTACCGCCCGTCGGTCCAGCCCCTCCAAGCCTAGGGCCAAGGACCCACCGCTGACAACGGTGCAGGAGTCCCCTACCGTCCCGTCTGAGGCCGCGGCCGCCATTCCTGAGGTCCGGAAGGTTCTGTACCCTAAACGACAACCCGTCAAGGGGGTTTCCGTCCCCATTAGATGTTGGCGGTGCCAGCAGGTGGGACATATGGAAGCCCAGTGTCCACTCACCACGGAGCCCATGGATTGTGGGGTTACCCGGCGGGGTTCAATGTATGCTCAGGTGGTGTGTACCGCTGACCTGGTCTCCCCAGAGACGGAGCCCCACTTGTGCCAAATACAGGTGAATGGATGTCCGGTTACAGGATTGTTGGATTCCGGAAGCTTAGTGACCCTTGTGCGATCCACCTTGAGGGCTAAAGTAAAGGCCACAGGACGCACCGTGGGGGTGGTTTGCATACATGGGGACCACCGCGACTATCCCACGGGGATTGTCACCATCACAGCACCTTGCGGTCAGGTGCAACATGAGGTGGGACTTCTTAACACTCTTCCTTATGACGTGATCCTAGGAAGGGATCTGCCCTATTTTTGGACTTTATGGAGGGGACCCCCTAAGTCCCCTCAGATATTGGTTGGTCCGGGACCTGAGCCCTACAATCCTGAATCCGGGACACCTGCCGTAGGGGTCACCATGATAGGGACAGAGTGTGAACCCGGTAGGTCGCCCCTAGAGGTATTGGCAGGAGAGGCTGAGACGGTCGAGCCCATCCCAGAGTTGGAGGCATCCCCGGATACGTTTGGGACAGCCCAACTCCAGGACCCTACGTTGATACATGCCCGGAGTCGGGTGACAGTAGTTGACGGGGTGGCACAGCTGCCCGGTGCCCAGGTAAGGTACCCCCATTTCGCTCTTAAGCAGGATTTACTCTACCGGGTAGATGAAATACGGGGCGTGGGGGTAGAACAGTTGGTGGTGCCCCAGCCGCATCGCCGGCGGGTCCTCGACTTGGCTCATAAACACCTGATGAGTGGCCACCTAGGGGTCAAGAAAACGCAGGAGCGAATATTGCAAAGGTTCTATTGGCCCGGGGTCTTTGGGGAGGTAAAACGGTTCTGCGAAATCTGCCCGGAGTGTCAGCTTACCGCACCCCTGACCCATTTTCGCAGTCCGTTGGTAACGTTACCCATTATAGAAGTCCCTTTTGAACGGATAGGGATGGATCTGGTGGGGCCCCTCGTAAAGTCCGCTCGAGGGCACCAACACATCCTAGTGATCGTTGACTATGCCACCCGGTATCCCGAGGCGATACCTCTCAGACATACTGCAGCAAAGCTTATAGCTCGGGAGTTGTTTGCTGTGTTCTGCCGGGTGGGGTTGCCCAAGGAGATCCTTACGGATCAGGGGACCCCATTCATGTCTAAAGTGACCAAAGAGCTATGCCGGCTACTCCAGATCAAGCAGTTGCGTACGTCTGTGTATCATCCTCAAACGGACCGTTTAGTCGAGCGTTTCAATAAAACCCTGAAAACCATGCTAAGAAGGGTGATCTCAAAAGACGGGAAAGACTGGGATATGATGCTTCCCTATTTGATGTTTGCCATACGAGAGGTGCCACAGGCATCCACGGGGTTTTCGCCTTTTGAATTGTTATACGGGCGACATCCCCGGGGATTGTTGGACCTGGCAAAAGAAACATGGGAACAAGAGCCCACCCCCCATAAAAGTGTGATCGAACACATTTTAGGTATGCAGAACCGCATAAGCGCGGTCATGCCAATTGTGAAGGAGCATTTACAGGAGGCTCAGGCCGCGCAAAGCGGCCGCTACAATAGACAAGCCACCGTGCGGACCTTTAAACCCGGGGATCGGGTGTTGGTATTAATCCCCACGGCGGAGAGTAAATTCCTGGCTCAGTGGCAAGGCCCCTACGAGATAAAGGAAAGAGTCGGGGTGGTTAACTATAAAGTATTGCAGCCCGGTAGGCGGAAACCTGAACAAATATACCATGTCAACCTATTAAAACCTTGGCAGGAGCGGGAAAGCCTGATGGCTGTTTTTTCCCCACCTCCCTCCTCTTCGGGTCGTTCACATCCGGCTCCAGCGACCTCCGGAGAGGACGAACCGGAAGTAAGGATTGGAGAAGCCCTCACCAAGCAACAGAGGCGAGAGGCCAGACGGTTGGTTCAGCAGAACCCCGATGTCTTCTCCGAGCTGCCCGGTAGGACCAGTCTGATACGACACGATATTGTCACCGAGCCCCACCTGAAGGTACGCCTGAAATCATACCGGGTACCGGAGGCTCGACGACAAGCCATATCGGAGGAAGTAAAGACAATGTTACGCCTGGGGGTCATCGAAAAATCCCGAAGTGAATGGGCTAGTCCGATTGTCCTAATACCAAAACCCGATGGCTCCTTAAGGTTCTGCAATGACTTTAGGAGATTGAACGAAATATCCAAGT
Source organism: Anomaloglossus baeobatrachus (assembly GCF_048569485.1). Taxonomy (NCBI): domain Eukaryota; kingdom Metazoa; phylum Chordata; class Amphibia; order Anura; family Aromobatidae; genus Anomaloglossus; species Anomaloglossus baeobatrachus. The sequence goes on from NC_134358.1 coordinate 428,904,101, forward strand.
TCGATCTCTACCCCATGCCCCGGGTGGATGAGCTGATTGATAGGCTGGGACAGGCGCGATATTTTACCATGCTCGACCTGACCAAGGGGTACTGGCAGGTGCCACTGACTGAGTCCGCCAAGGAGAAAACCGCTTTTGTTACGCCGGAGGGTCTCTTCCACTATGTTGTCTTGCCTTTTGGGTTACATGGCGCTCCGGCCACGTTCCAGAGGTTGATGGACTTAGTGCTGGAACCCCACCAGGCGTATGCATCAGCGTACCTGGATGACATCATTATTTACAGCTCCGATTGGCAGACCCACTTGGAACAGGTACAAGCGGTGGTGGACGCGCTTCGAACAGCCGGATTGACAGCCAATCCCAAGAAATGTGCATTGGGACTCACGGAAGCCCGCTACTTGGGCTACGTGATAGGCCAAGGAGTGATTAAGCCCCAAATTAACAAGGTTGAGGCGATCCAGAAGTGGCCCAGACCCCTGACCACGAAGCAGGTTAGGGCCTTCCTGGGTATCGTGGGGTACTACAGGAGGTTTGTAAAGGATTTTGCGGGACTATCAGCCCCCTTGACGGACCTTCTTAAAGGCAAGAAGTTCGTCATGGTGCGCTGGACTCCGCAGGCCGAGGACTCCTTCCGGGCCCTGAAGGAGGTCCTGTGCGGACAGCCCGTTCTGGTCAACCCTGATTTCCGGAAGGAGTTCATAGTACAGACTGACGCCTCGGAGGTCGGCCTGGGGGCAGTGCTGTCTCAGGTGGTTCAGGGGGAGGAACACCCAGTCACCTTCTTAAGTAGGAAGCTCACCCCTCCCGAGCGGAATTATAGCGTAGTGGAGAAGGAGTGCCTGGCGATCAAGTGGGCCTTGGAGTCCCTACGCTATTACCTGCTGGGACGTCAGTTTCGCTTGGTGACGGATCACTCTCCACTGGTCTGGATGAGGTCCGCCAAGGAACGGAATGCCCGGGTTACCCGGTGGTTCCTTTCTCTGCAGAACTTCCGGTTTACGGTTGAACACCGGGCCGGTGGGTTGCAGGGCAACGCCGATGCCTTGTCCCGCGGCCCGTGTTTGATGGCTGGAGTTCAACCCCGCACGCTTGAACTGAGGGGGGGGGTATGTGAGACTGTGACCGGGGTTATCTATGACGGCCGGTATGTCTCGCCCCGGTTGTGCTCACTCCATGATAGAAAGTAAATCCACTATAGGGTTAATGCTGTTTCCCTACAGGCTGAAGGTAGGGTTAAATAGAATCAGGAACAAGGGCAGGTGTGCCGGGAGTGAGGGAGTGAACAGAACTCCCTGAGTTTTCTGCTGGGGAGGCACATGTATTGTGTTATGGACTTTTGTTTGGACATTAAAACCGTGTGCTGTGACCCTTGATGCCTGGATCCCGTGTCTTCTGCTGCGCAGCGACCGTGCTACCTCACAGTACATTGCAGTGTGTGACAGGTACGTGCGATTGCGATTGAACGGTAAAACGTTCATCGCACGCACATTGTTCATTTCTCTGGAATTGAACGTCAGATTGTTCATCATACCCGTGGTAGCACACATCGCAATGTGTGACACCCCGGGAACGATGAACAGATCTTACCTGTGTCTTGCGGCTCCCAGACAGCAATGCGGAATGAAGGAGGTGGGCGGGATTTTTATGTCCCACTCAGCTCCGCCCCTCTGCTTCTATTGGCCGGCTGCCGCGTGACGTCGCTGTGACGCCGAACGTCCCTCTTACTCCAGGAAGTGGACGTTCGCCGCCCACAGCGAGGTCATATGGACGGGTAAGTACATGTGACGTGGGTTAATCGTTTGTGCGGCACGTTCAACAAATTCAATGTGCCACACATACGATGGGGGAGTTGCAAATCGCGCATGCGATTGTTTGTGAACATTATCGCTACGCAGCGTCACACATACTTACCTGGTCGGCGGCGTCGCTGTGACTGCCGAACAATCCCTCCTTCAAGGGGGAGGGACGTTCGGCATCACAGCGCCGTCACCGCAACGTCACTAAGCGGCCGGCCAATGAAAGCGGAGGGGCGGAGATGAGCAGGATGTAAACATCCCTCCAACCTCTTCCTTCTGCATTGCGGCCGGCGGCAGGTAAGGAGACGGTCCTCGCTCATGCGGTGTCACACATAGCGATGTGTGTTGCCGCATGAGCAATGAACCACAACGCTAAACAACCCTTACCGATTTTTGAGTTTGGGACGACCTCTCCATGGTGAATGATTTTCACCATTTTTGAGGTCGCCTAAGGTCGCTGGTAAGTATTATACGCTGCGATATTGTTAATGACGCCGGATGTGCGTCACTAACAATGTGACCCCGACGATAAAACATTAACGATATCGTAGCGTGTAAAGCCCCCTTTAGAATTGGGATACACTGCTTAATTGTATAAGTAAAGGGCTTGTCTAAGTTTGAAATTAAATTCTGGAATAACTCTAGGTGACTTCAAGCTTCTGAATTCTCAAAATGCATGCTCTGCACACTTTTGTGATTCTCCAGTGCCAGTGGCAATAGTGGACGGTCATGTGAGCGCATGTATGAGATTTTTATATTTTTGGCCACATTCTGATATGATGTGTCCAGCCTCACTCAATTCATTTTGAGTGAGGCCACGCATGTCTAGTCAGCACGGGACCACATACATGTAAATCACATACTTGCAGTTTCATGACCTCCCACTCTGACCATCGGCACCAGAGAATCCTGACAGCGGGCAGTGTGCGCACTGTGAGAATTCAGACATCTGCAGTCACATAGTAACTGCAGATTTTCATCTCAAACCTGGACAACCCCATTACTTATAAAATTAAGCACTGTAGCCCAATCATAACAGCATGTAATATACTCCCTGTCAGGATTCAGCTCTGCGTTTGGTTCCAGAAGTCATCATTTAGCCACTCCACTCATATGTGATTTTCATACTTGCATGTGACAACTGGCTTTTCTTCCTATGTTTCTCTTTGAACATTAAGAGAATTAAATTATTAAGAGCAGCTCGTCATCACATGACTGAGTGCAAATCACATATGAATGATTGGTCACATGGGGGGGGCGCCAGACTGAAGTCTTGCCCCGGGTGCCAGAAAGCCTAAATACACCTCTGGTGACACCACTGCATCTCCCTCGTGCTACATGCTTACCAGGCCCCTGTCCAGGACATAAGCGTGGATGCCTCCAGTCCTGCACCTGTTAACACCACTGCGTCTCCCTCGTGCTACATGCTTACCAGGCCCCTGTCCAGGACATAAGCGTGGATGCCTCCAGCCCTGCACCTGTCATTGCACATTCGCAAGCACCATCAACAGCCACATCTGGTTCTTTGTTCCAGCTCAGCATTCAGCTGTCCCTACCCCAGGCCTTGGAACGCAAAAGGAAATACCAGGCCCAAATACTAAACAGGCCCAGTTCCAGAGTGCTTGCCCTGGAAATGTGGCTGTTTAGGCTTGTGAATACTGAGGCTTTTCACAACTGCGTGCCGATGGCCTTCCCTTGGACCCCAGCTGCCATTATTTTTCCAGGTATGCCATCACCGCCTTACACCAGCATGTGTCCCATAACATCTCCTGTACACTGTAGTTACTTGGAAGGTCCACTTAATGACCAACACGTGGATATGTGCTTGTGCCCAGGGATGCTACATTTCCCTGATGGCACACTGGGGGAACCTTGTGGAGGCCAAAACTGAATCAGACTCTAGGACAGCGTACATGACACTGACTTCGAGGCTTGAGGGCCCAAGTTACATAAGGGTTTCATCCACCTCCTAAACCAGTTCCTGCACCACTTCCTCCTCATCCTCCATCTCCAAATTGTCATCTCAGAACACGTCGTCCATATCAGTCGCAAGTTGCAAGCACTGCAGCACTGCCTCGGTGAAGCGGCAACAGGCTCTGCAAAAACTATTTTGTTTAGGTGACAAACGGCACACTGCCGCAGAGTTATGGAAAGCTATAACAGACCTGATCTGTGGCTCTCGCTGCTAAACCTACAACTAGGCATGGTTCTGTATGACAATGGCCATAACCTGGTTGTGGTTCTGAAGCTTGGTAAGCTCACACATGTACCATGCCTGACCTACATGCTCAACTTAGTGGTTCAGTGGTTTTTGAAAACCTTCCCAGATTTTCCTGAGCTACTTGTGAAGGTACTTCTTGTGTGCCCCCATTTCTGCAAGTCAGCTACAGCTCCCATAAGTATGGCAGTGCTGCAGCAACACTTTCAAGTGCCACCTCACTGAGTACGTGAAACATGCCCACATGCTAGAACTCCACATTACAAATGTTGGCAAGGCTTTGTGACCAGCAGAGGGCAGTAGTTGAGTACCAGCTACAACATGCCTGTTAGTATTCCAGTCAGCCTCTGCACATAAACACCGGTGTGGGCATGGATTGAGGAGGTAGAGGGGGAACAGTAGAGGGGAACAGGAGATGGTTGCCTATGTTACAGAGGGTACTACCCACACTGGCTTCATCCTGTCTTTTCAGCATGAATGAGCTGAGGAGGAGGAGAGGTAGGGAGGCGGAGATGGAGAGCCATCCTCCTGGTGGGGACAAGGAAATCTTACCTGTTGGGAGTCTGACACAAATGGCTGACTTTATGTCCCACTGCCTTCTCTTGATCCTCGTGTTATACGTATTTTGGACAACACCGATTACAGATTGTTCACTCTTCCAGACCCACGCCACAGGGCAAACTTTCAAGAGGGATAGTAAAATAGTGCAACACCAAAAGGTCCTAGTTGAACAATAACTAGAAAAATTCCCACCTGACAATGTTGGTGGCAAAGGTCATCATTCCTTAGACAATCAAGGAGGATAGATAAGGGAAACACACAATTGGTCCAACAGAGGCAGGGAAACACTATCAAAGTTCTGGGTAAGTTTCATTAGACCATCCCAGCACCAAGCCCTGATGCATGGGGAAGTCTGACAAGAGACAAAGTTTTGGAAGATGGTGAAGGAGTACCTAGCAGACCATACCAGCATCCTCAGTGATTCCCCTGTATCATACAACTATTGGGTATCCAAGTGGACACTTGGCTTTGACTGTGCCTCTACGGCTTGGAGGTGCTGGCCCGTCCAGCTGCTAGCATTTTGTCAAAGCTGGCATTTAGTGCCACTGGTGGCATATTAACTGATTGGTTCATCTGCCTGTCAGCTGAAAATGCTGACAGGCTGACTCTTATCAAAATGAACAAGGGATGTAAAGACTTCTCAACCACATCGGATGACAGCAGCAGAACCTAAAATCAATTCAAATGTTCTCTTTTTCAGTTATATTTTCTTGCATTTCTTTCCACCTGTAAAAGGGGGAACAGCTCATGGTTTCATCTTTTTCTTTTCCTCTTCGTCTACCATATCAACAGGGTCATCATGCTGACCTCACTCTTTATTTTTCCAGGTTGTGTATGATGCCCTCCTTCATATTGTTTTCAGCTTGTATGTTAGGCCTGCCTCTACAATTCTCTTACAGATATAGATGTACACCCCTCAGTGGTAAATGTTTTTGAACCCTTGCACTTAGTGCAAAGTTTTCTGAGGTTCTCCTCTACATATCTTTCAGGGTATATTGCTGTTCCTCCTTCTAACTTTTGGCCGCTCTTGCACTTAGTGCATAGGCTTTCCCAGTCTAGGAGTCTCCCTCCTTACAAATGTGAAAAAAATGTTTTCTGAGGTCTTCCTCTATGTTTTTTCCAGGGTGTATTACAGTCCCTCCTAAATTTTGGCAGCCTTTGCACATAGTGCATATGCTTATGAGTCTTGGAGTCCCACTATCTAACAATTTTAACAGAATGTGTACGATGCCCTCCTTTATGTCTAATACAGAGTATATCGGAGTACCTCTTCCTGCTGATGTTTAGCAGTTTTTGCATTGTCAGAGTAGGCAGAGGTGTATCTAGGCTTTCCAGCACCCAGGGGCAAGAATTCAGTTTGGCGCCCACCCCACCAAGCAATTTGGGTGGTTGTCATGTGTCCAATCACTCATATGTGATTTGCACACTTACAGTCATGTGGTAATGAGCTTCTCTTAATAATTCTCTCAATGTTCAATGAGAAAGGTATGAAGAAAAGCTAATTGTCACATGCAAGTATGAAAATCACATATGAGTGGAGTGGCCATGTGGTGACCAACGAGCAGAGCTGAATTGTGACAGTGGGTATATTACACGCTGTTAGAATTGAGGATACTACACTACTTAATTTTGTAATTAAAGGGATTGTCCAGATTAGAGATGAAAATCTGCAGTGACTCTATTTGTGACTTCAGGCTTCTGAATTCTTACAACGCATGCTCTGCACACTTTTAGGATTCTCCGGTGCCAGTGACGATAATGGACAATCATGTGAGCACAAGTATGAGATTTGTATACTTCTGGCCACATTCTGGTTTGATGTGTCCAGCCTCAGTCAATTCATTTTCATTGAGCATGTCTGTTCAGCACGTGACCACATCTATGTAAATCGCATACTTGCAGCTTTGTAAGCTCCCACTGTCACTGCCGGCATCAGAGAATCCTGACAGCGTGCAGTGTGCACAGTGTGAGAATTCAGAAGTCTGCAGTCACAGAGTGACACATGGAGTGACAGCAGACTCATCACAAACTTGGACAACCCCTTTAATGCTCCTAACAATATAAATAAAACATAGTAACCCTTAACTTGTCAGACGGCACAAGACTTTCTTAAAGAGATTGTCCACTACTTTAACACTGAAGACCTTTCCTTAGGATAGATCCCCAATGTCTGATTGTTCAGGATCCGGCACCTGGCACCCCCACCAATCGGCTTTTCAAGGTGCCGTGTCGGTGGTGGCAGGTTGCCGGAAGTGCTCAGTTCTGGATCTGCTCCGTCTTCTGATAGTGGCAGCAGGTTCCTATTAAAATCAATGAGGTTGATGTGCAGTACCCAGCCGCGGACACTATCAAAGGACGAAGCAGATCCAGAAATAAGCATTTCCGGCCACCTGCACCATAATCAGCTGATCAGTTGGGGTCCCATTGTGCTCACATCAGAAGCAATGCACAAGTGGGACCAAGGCCTAATGAGGGAACATAGTATCACAAATAAACATTTACATTCAGGTACCTTTATAGATGATGTTGCCTCTGAGTCGTTTCTTTCTATTCACCTTGTGCTGACGCCATGATGACTTTTCACATTCACATCTCGTCTCTGCAGATTTCCATCTTTTCCGGTCTAAGGGCGGCTTTGCACGTTGCGACATTGCACGTGCGATGTCAGTGGGGTCAAATCGAAAGTGACGCACATCCGGCGTCGCAGTCGATATCGCAACGTGCAAATCCTTTTTGATACGATGAACGAGCGCAAAAGCGTCGTTATCGTATCATCGCTGCAGCCTCCGACATTTCCATAATGCCGGTGCAGCGACAGGTGCAATGTTGTTCCTCGCTCCTGCGGCACCACACATCGCTGTGTGTGAAGCCGCAGGAGCGAGGAACCTCACCTTACCTGCCGCCGGCTGCAATGAGAAGGACGGAGGTGGGCGGGATGTTTACATCCTGCTCATCTCCGCCCCTCCGCTTCAATTGGCCGCCTGCCGTGTGACGTCACTGTGACGCCGCACGACCCGCCCCCTAAGGAAGGAGGCGGGTCGCCGGCCAGAGGGACGTCGCATGGCAGGTATGTGCGTGTAAAGCTGCCGTAGCGATAATAATCGCTACGGCAGCTTTCACTATATATCGAACGTGCGACGGGGGCGGGACTATCGCTGCAGCATCGGTAACACATTGTTACCGATGTCGCAGCGTGCAAAGCCCGCCTAACTCTCCATCTTGCCAACTTGCTCCTCATACAATGTCACTCTTTATTCTGTGTCCTCAAAATTTCATTCCCATTTGCTCCCCATACCATGTCTATATACGTCACCCCTTCCTCTCCCCATACATAACCCCGCATCCTCCCTCTCCCCATACATAACCCCGCATCCTCCCTCTCCCCATACATCACACCGCATCCTCCCTCTCACCATACATCACCCCGCATCCTGTCTCTCCCCAAACATCACCCCTCATCATTTCTCTCCCCATACATCACCCCTCATCATTTCTCTCCCCATGCATGACCCCTCATCATTTCTCTCCCCGTACATCATCCCTCATCATTTCTCTCCCCATACATCATCCCTCATCATTTCTTTCTCCATAAAGCATCCCTCATCATTTTTGTCTCCATACATCATCCCTCATCATTTCTTTCCCCATACATCACCCCTCATCATTTCTCTCCCCATACATCATCCCTCATCATTTCTCTCCCCATATATCACCCCTCATCATTTCTCTCCCCATACATCACCCCTCATCATTTCTCTCCCCTATACATCATCCTCATCATTTCTCTCCCCATACATCACCCCTCATCATTTCTTTCCCCATACATCATCCCATCATCATTTCTTTCCCCATACATCATCCCTCATCATTTCTTTCCCCATACATAACCCCTCATCATTTCTTTTCCCATACATCATCCCTCATCATTTCTTTCCCCATACATCATCCCTCATCATTTATTTTACCATACATCACCCCTCATCATTTCTCTCCCCATACATCATCCCTCATCATTTCTCTCCCCATACATCACCGTTCATCATTTCTTTCCCCATACATCACCCCTCATCATTTCTTTCCCCATACATAACCCCTCATCATTTCTTTCCCCATACATCATCCCTCATCATTTCTCTCCCCATACATCACCCTTCATCATTTCTTTCCCCATACATCACCCCTCATCATTTCTTTCCCCATACGTAACCCCTCATCATTTCTTTCCCCATACATCATCCTTCATCATTTCTTTCCCCATACATCACCCCTCATCATTTCTTTCCCCATACATAACCCCTCATCATTTCTTTCCCCATACATCATCCTTCATCATTTCTTTCCCCATACATCATCCCTCATCATTTCTCTCCCCATACATCACCCCTCATCATTTCTCTCCCCATACATCATCCCTCATCATTTCTCTCCCCATACATCACCCTTCATCATTTCTTTCCCCATACATCACCCCTCATCATTTCTTTCCCCATACATAACCCCTCATCATTTCTTTCCCCATACATCATCCCTCATCATTTCTCTCCCCATACATCACCCTTCATCATTTCTTTCCCCATACATCACCCCTCATCATTTCTTTCCCCATACATAACCCCTCATCATTTCTTTCCCCATACATCATCCTTCATCATTTCTTTCCCCATACATCACCCCTCATCATTTCTTTCCCCATACATAACCCCTCATCATTTCTTTCCCCATACATCATCCTTCATCATTTCTTTCCCCATACATCATCCCTCATCATTTCTCTCCCCATACATCACCCCTCATCATTTCTCTCCCCATACATCGTCCCTCATCATTTCTCTCCCCATACATCACCCCTCATCATTTCTCTCCCCATACATCACCCCTCATCATTTCTCTCCCAATACATCGTCCCTCATCATTTCTCTCCCCATACATCACCCCTCATTATTTCTTTCCTCATACATCATCCCTCATCATTTCTCTCCCCATACATCACCCCTCATCATTTCTCTCCCCATACATCATCCCTCAACATTTCTCTCCCCATACATCATCCCTCATTATTTCTTTCTCCATACATTATCCCTCATCATTTTTATCTCCATACATAATCCCTCATCATTTATTTTACCATACATCACCCCTCATCATCTCTCTCCCCATACATCATCCCTCATCATTTCTCTCCCCATACATCACCCTTCATCATTTCTTTTCCCATACATCATCCCTCATCATTTCTTTCCCCATACATCACCCCTCATCATTTATTTCCCCATACATCACCCTTCATCATTTCTTTCCCCATACATCATCCCTCATCATTTCTTTCCCCATACATCATCGCTCATCATTTCTTTCCCCATACATCATCCCTCATCCTTTCTCTGCCCATATATCACCCCTCATCATTTCTCTCCCCATACATCACCCCTCATCATTTCTCTCCCCATACATCATCCCTCATCATTTCTCTCCCCATACATCACCCCTCATCATTTCTCTCCCCATACATCATCCCTCATCATTTCTCTCCCCATACATCATCCCTGATCATTTCTTTCTCCATACATCACCCCTCATCATTTCTCTCCCCATACATCACCCCTCTTCATTTCTCTCCCAATACATCGTCCCTCATCATTTCTCTCCCCATACATCACCCCTCATCATTTCTCTCCCCATACATCATCCCTCATCATTTCTCTCCCCATGCATCACTCCTCATCATTTCTCTCCCCATGCATCATCCCTCATCATTTCTTTCTCCATACATCATCCCTCATCATTTCTCTCCCCATACATCATCCCTCATCATTTCTTTCCCCATACATCATCCCTCATCATTTCTTTCCCCATAAATCACCCCTCATCATTTCTTTCCCCATACATCACCCCTCATCATTTCTTTCCCCATACATCATCCTTCATCATTTCTTTCCCCATACATCATCTCTCATCATTTCTCTCGCCATACATCATCCCTCATCATTTCTCTCCCCATACATCATCCCTCATCCTTTCTCTCCCCATGCATCATCCCTCATCATTTCTTTCTTCATACATCATCCCTCATCATTTATTTCCCCATACATCATCCCTCATCATTTCTCTCCCCATACATCATCCCTCATCATTTCTTTCACCATAGATCACCCCTCATCATTTCTTTCCCCATACATCACCCCTCATCATTTCTTTCCCCATACATCATCCCTCATCATTTCTTTCCCCATACATCATCCCTCATCATTTCTTTCCCCATACATCACCCCTCATCATTTCTTTTCTCATACATCATCCCTCATCATTTCTTTCCCCATACATCATCCCTCATCATTTCTCTCCCCATACATCACCCCTCATCATTTCTCTCCCCATACATTGTTCCTCATCATTTCTATCCCCATACATCACCCCTCTTCATTTCTCTCCCCATACATCACCCCTCATCATTTCTCTCCCCATACATCATCCCTCATCATTTCTCTTCCCATACATCACCCCTCATCATTTGTCTCCCCATACATCGTCACTCATCATTTCTCTCCCCATACATCACCCCTCATCATTTCTCTCCCCATACATCACCCCTCATCATTTCTCTCCCAATACATCGTCCCTCATCATTTCTCTCCCCATACATCACACCTCATCATTTCTCTCCACATACATCACCCCTCATCATTTCTCTCCCCATACATCACCCCTCATCATTTCTCTCCCCATACATCACCCCTCATCATTTCTCCCCCCATACATCACCCTCATCATTTCTCTTCCCATACATCATTCCTCATCATTTCTCTCCCCATACATCATCCCTCATTATTTCTTTCTCCATACATCATCCCTCATCATTTCTTTCCCCATACATCATCCCTCATCATTTCTTTACCAAACATCATCCCTCATCCTTTCTCTCCCCATACATCACCCCTCATCATTTCTATCCCCATACATCGTCCCTCATGATTTCTCTCCCCATACATCACCACTCATCATTTCTCTCCCCATACATCATCCCTCATCATTTCTCTCCCCGTACATCACCTCTCATCATTTCTCTCCCATACATCACCCCTCATCATTTCTCTCCCCATACATCACCCCTCTTCATTTCTCTCCCAATACATCGTCCCTCATCATTTCCTTCTCCATACATCACACCTCATCATTTCTCTTCCCATACATCATCCCTCATCATTTCTCTCCCCATACATCTCCACTCATCATTTCTCTCCCCATACATCACCCCTCATCATTTCTCTCCCCATACATCATCCTTGATCATTTCTCTGCCCATACATCACTCCTCATCATTTCTTTCACCATACATGATCCCTCATCATTTCTTTCCCCATACATCATCCCTCATCATTTCTTTCACCATACATGATCCCTCATCATTTCTTTCCCCATACATCATCCCTCATCATTTCTCTCCCCATACATCACCCATCATCATTTCTCTCCCCATACATCGTCCCTTATCATTTCTCTCCCCATACATCACCCCTCATCATTTCTCTCCCCATACATCACCCCTCATCATTTCTCTCCCCATACATCGTCCCTTATCATTTCTCTCCCCATACATCATCCCTCATCATTTCTCCCCCCATACATCACCCCTCATCATTTCTCTTTCCATACATCACCCCTCATCATTTCTCCCCCCATACATCACCCCTAATTATTTCTCTCACCATACATCAACCCTCATCCTCTCTCTCCCCATACATCATCCCTCATCATTTCTTTCTCCATACATCATCCCTCATCATTTTTGTCTCCATGCATCATCCCTCATCATTTCTTTGCCCATACATCACCCTTTCTCATTTCTCGACCCATACATCATCCCTCATCATTTCTTTCCCCATACATCACCCCTCATCATTTCTCTCCCCATACATCATCTCTCATCATTTCTCTCCCCATACATCATCCCTGATCATTTCTCTCCCCATACATCATCCCTGATCATTTCTCTCCCCATACATCTCCTCTCATCATTTCTCTCCCCATACATCACCCCTCATCATTTCGCTCCCCATACATCATCCTTGATCATTTCTCTCCCCATACATCACTCCTCATCATTTCTTTCCCCATACATCATCTCTCATCATGTCTTTCCCCATACATCATCCCTCATAATTTCTTTCACCATACATGATCCCTCATCATTTCTTTCCCCATACATCATCCCTCATCATTTCTCTCCCCATACATCACCCATCATCATTTCTCTCCCCATACATCACCCCTCATCATTTCTCTTTCCATACATCACCCCTCATCATTTCTCCCCCCATACATCACCCCTAATTATTTCTCTCACCATACATCAACCCTCATCCTCTCTCTCCCCATACATCATCCCTCATCATTTCTTTCTCCATACATCATCCCTCATCATTTTTGTCTCCATGCATCATCCCTCATCATTTCTTTGCCCATACATCACCCTTTCTCATTTCTCGACCCATACATCATCCCTCATCATTTCTTTCCCCATACATCACCCCTCATCATTTCTCTCCCCATACATCATCCCTCATCATTTATCTCCCCATACATCACCCCTCATCATTTCTCTCCCCATACATCATCTCTCATCATTTCTCTCCCCATACATCTCCACTCATCATTTCTCTCCCCATACATCACTCCTCATCATTTCTCTCCCCATACATCATCCTTGATCATTTCTCTCCCCATACATCACTCCTCATCATTTCTTTCCCCATACATCATCCCTCATCATGTCTTTCCCCATACATCATCCCTCATAATTTCTTTCACCATACATGATCCCTCATCATTTTTTTCCCCATACATCATCCCTCATCATTTCTCTCCCCATACATCACCCATCATCATTTCTCTCCCCATACATCGTCCCTTATCATTTCTCTCCCCATACATCACCCCTCATCATTTCTCTCCCCATACATCACCCCTCATCATTTCTCTCCCCATACATCGTCCCTTATCATTTCTCTCCCCATACATCATCTCTCATCATTTCTCTCCCCATACATCTCCACTCATCATTTCTCTCCCCATACATCACCCCTCATCATTTCTCTCCCCATACATCACCCCTCATCATTTCTCTCCCCATACATAGTCCCTTATCATTTCTCTCCCCATACATCATCCCTCATCATTTCTCCCCCCATACATCACCCCTCATCATTTCTCTTTCCATACATCACCCCTCATCATTTCTCCCCCCATACATCACCCCTAATTATTTCTCTCACCATACATCAACCCTCATACTCTCTCTCCCCATACATCATCCCTCATCATTTCTTTCTCCATACATCATCCCTCATCATTTTTGTCTCCATGCATCATCCCTCATCATTTCTTTGCCCATACATCACCCTTTCTCATTTCTCGACCCATACATCATCCCTCATCATTTCTTTCCCCATACATCACCCCTCATCATTTCTCTCCCCATACATCATCCCTCATCATTTATCTCCCCATACATCACCCCTCATCATTTCTTTCCCCATACATCACCCCTCGTCATTTCTCTCCCCATACATCGTCCCTCATCATTTCTCTCCCAATACATCATCCCTCATCATCTCTCTCCCCATACATCATCCCTCATCATTTCTCTCCCCATACATCATCCCTCATCATCTCTCTCACCATACATCACCCCTCATAATTTCTTATCCCATACATCACCCCTCATAATTTCTTACCCCATACATCACCCCTCATCATTTCTCTCCCCATACTGTGCCCAAAGATGTTTCCCCCTCCCCAACCTCTCTTCCCACCATACTGTGAAAAGATCGTTCCCCCTCACCCCTAATGTATCTATAGATACTGCTCCCTTCCCATCCTCTGTCCTCCATACTGTCTTTATATACTGCCCCCTCTCTAACCTCTATCCCCTCATAATGTGTCCACTAATAGTTCCCTCTACCCACCCTCTGTCCCCCCATTCGTGTGCATAGATACTTCCCCCCTCACCCAAAAATGTTCCTCCGTCCGTGTCTTCAGCTCCACAGTGGAGCACTTATCAGCGCTCTCTGCCGCCTCTGCGTTGCAGGCCTTACTTCCGGGTCAGCAGTGTGATCAGCTGACATGATCACATGAAAGCCGTCGCTCTGATCCGGAAGTCAGCGCCGGGCATCACCGCTACACTTGTCCTCGCGTCTGACAGATACGAGGACAATTGAGCAGTGGGAGCCACGCGGTGCACTTTCTATGAGTGCAGCTGTCAGTGTGACCGCCGCGCTCAGAGAATAGAGGCTCCCACTGCAGAGCGGCAACTGCAGCCCACGTGGAGACTTTCACAGCGCTGCATCAGGCACCCGACAGCGCCTCCCTCACAGTTGCACCCGCCACTGTGGGGCAGATGCCCTGCCAGCCCCCACCTAGATACGCCCCTGAGCGTAGGCTTTGTGAGTTTCAGAGTCCCGCCTTCATAAATTAAACAGGATTTGCCTAACTATGTCACCCACACACCACATGCCCAGATAAGGCAGTAAAATGTTACATTTACATATACCGGTGACTATTGGTGGGTGTAGTATTATTTCCCCTTCTATTGTGTCATCTACTGTAGTCTTTGGCAACTTGGAAATATGTTGAGAAATGCCCGGCTATGGGTGGAGGAGGCATTTTTTTCCTATCTTTTAATTTTGCCGTTCATGCAAATCATTATTCAGCAAAGAATGTTTATTAACATTTTTTCCTGTAAAATCTATTTTATCCTCGGTTTTGTATGTTTTACTGTCAGTCCGTCAAAGTGGAGCATTTTCTGCACCAAATTTGCAAGTCACAGCCTTATTGTAAAAGGGGAAAAGAAAAGAAGGCCAGAATACAATAACTTATTTATTCCCTTTTTCCTACACAAGAAGGATATATTCATCCTTCCTACACAAGGATATATTCACAAGGGTATTTCTCTCTGTTGCTACTGCTTCTTTGCCAAATTTATCTGATGTATCTCAAACACATGCAGACTCATGACACTTTGTTAGAGAAAAAAATTAAGTTTTCTTATTATAACAAGACTACGCAAAATTCACAATATAATACTAGTAAATGTAATTGTGACGCCCTGGCGCCGCCAGGTGGTCACACACACAATAGGCCCCCACATAACACCATCCCTCACAGGGTTACACCTGAGCCAACAAAACCCTAGTCACCCCCCCCCAGGTTAGGGAAGGCACGCCAGTGGGCAGGACCAGGTCAGAGTTTCTGTTCGAAGTTCAGTTGAGCTGAGTTGGAGGAGAAAGAAGAAAGTCAAGTTCAAATGAAGCCAGAGAGGAAAGGCGTCGGGGTTGGAGCCTCGGCGTACTGGCTAGGTGGCAGACAGTGGTCTGTGTCTGTCAAGAGACGGGAAGACGGCTGCCAGAGATCCAAGGTGGACCGGGAAAGGGTAGGAGCTCGCCGGTATCGACACCAGAGAACCAACCCAGAAACTGTGCACAGAGGGGGTACCTGGACCCTGAAGCAGAGATCGAAACCACCGACTTTGATAATTAGCCAGTTGAGGACAGGATTACAGGTCCTGTCCCACCCAAGTCCCAAAAGCAGGCCAGCAGCTCAATGCGGGGGATAGGGCATCCGCCAGGGCCCCTTTAGATCCCACGGGTCAGCGTCTGCGGGCAAGGCTCCCACCCGTAGTTCTGGGAGCGGACTCCCGTGTTCTATACCGAGAAGTCCAAGGAGAACTAAAACTTGTGCAGAGGAAAGTGACACAGACCCTCACCCCGGGTGAGGGACCAGAATACACCCGGCCGCGGTGGCTGGCCACCAACACCTTGGTTTGGACTCGTGTGATTAATTTTTACTGGGAGCGCCAGCCCCCGCAATCACCATCCTCAGCACAGAGACACTGGGCCCGGGGCATCCATCCCTACCCACGGAGGGGTTAATATGCAGCTGCCATCCCATCGCCCCAGGTGCTCCCTAACAGCAGCGGTGGTGCTACATCTCACCACACACCGTGGGTGGCGTCACCAAGTGATTACGGCAATCCCCGTATATATACGTCCCCTTTTATTTGAAGTGTCCGTGTGACCCCCGGGTCCGGAGAAGCCCTCAAGCCACACTGTGGATCCGGATCCGAGCAGCCCGGCTGCTACTGACGTGGGGGCGGCACATAATCAATATAAAAAGTAAATACTAAATTATGTACAGTTATAATACAGTAAAACACCAATAAATAATACCTTCTCAAACACACTGTTAAACCCACAATTGAAAAATAATATACCACCCATGTTGGCTTAAACACAAACACAGTTATAGCCTACCCAACACTAAAGGCCCCGTCACACACAGAGATTAATCTTTGGCAGATCTGTGGTTGCAGTGAAATCATGGACATATTGTTCCATTTGTACACAGTCACAAACCTGGCACTGATTGTCCACAATTTCACTGCAACCACAGATCTGCCGCAGATTTATCTCTGTGTGTGACAGGGCCTTTACACTGTCCCTATATGGTTATAGTGATACTCAGCCATCTTTCATGTTAGTCCAAGAGCAAAGAGAGGCAAGCAAAAAAGAGGTCTAACAGGAAGTGTGTTTGGCTTATTTAGGGGGCCTATGAGCAAGATTAATTTCCCCCTATCGTTGGCTGAACACTGTGATGTCACGGGTGCGTGTGTATTGCTAGGTGTTGAAGACGTCTTTTGTCTCTGCCCCCCATCCAGCATAAGAGAGAGATTTTATATATATATATATATATATATATATATATATATATATTTATATTTATATTTATATTTATATATGACATGCCTCACCGGGGCACTCGTTACTGAGCAACTCGTTACCGAGCCGCAGTTTCTGTTTCTGCTCTGAGGATGATGTCACAGCGACAGGGCGCCCAGTTCGGTAACCCTAGTGGTGTCGTTATTAATAAATGGCTGATGATGGTGGGGGAATATTTACAGGGGAGATGTCGTGATGACACCGGTGGTATGCCGCAAGATGGGTGCCGCTGCTGCTGTTCAGTTTCCCTGGGGTCGATTGTGACGCAGTAGAGTTGGAATCGCTCTCCACAGGTAGAGCGGGGTCCCAGGGCTGTTGGGAGTAGTAGTCTGTAATGGCGGAGTGCAGGGCTGGAGGCGCAGGAAATAACCGGATGACACAGGGATGCAGTCCCAAGGTCTTTACTCACAGTTAGGCATTCCAGGTAATCACGCCTAGACAAATGCTGCCCTCGGAGTGCTTAGTCCTGCTGTGATGGGCTCCAGCCGATCCCGGATAGTTTGGAGGCACAACCCGGTACACCCTTCTGTGTTCCTTTCCTGGTCGTCTTCCTGCGCTTACCTCTACCCCATGTCCCATGCCTGTACACTCAGAGCCCTGAGCCGGTGTCCGCAGATCCTGTCGGGTGGCTTGAAGCTCTATCCCTTGAACCTATGTGGTCACCTTTTCACTGGATGTGTGTGGATTTGGCTTCGGCACTTGAAGTAACCTCAGCCCCCGGTTCGCTAGCTGAGACTTAAAGTTCTTCACTAGTTGAGGGGCCGGTCCCCTTCTGTGGCCAACTCCCTCCACTCTGGTATGTCGTATGTGGAACAAGGCCACGGGAGTATGGTCACTTCCCATGGGCTCTAGGACCCTTTCTGTCATGTGCCTGGGCCAAGCTGCGGCAGCTCGAGACCACAGGTCTTTACTCCTCAACTGCTCCTTCTCGACTATGTAATAAACAGAAGCAGTTCCGCACTGACCCATGCAATACCTTACACTGAATACCTTGGAACAGCCTCAGTCCTTCTTTTAGAAGAAATGGTAATGGGTGCACGTGGACGAGGGGAGGAGATATCCAGAACAAAAGTCCATAAAGTAGAAAACCACAGCATATACCATCCAAGATCCAGAAAGTGCTTTAATTCCAAATAACGTGCAGGTAAAATAGTGGGGAAGAGAGAGCCGGGTGCAGGCCCCCCAAGGACAATGGCCATTTCGCACCTTGTGTGCTTCTACGGGTCCAATGCTCCTTCTCAACTGCTCACGTTCTATAGTCTGCTCCCACTAACTAGACTCCACCCCCTAGCCTGGCTTGGACTGTGCATTCCAATGGCGCATCAAAGGTGCAACTTGCCCTAACCATGGTTCAGCGGAGTGTTGCGAAATGAGAGTGTCTGTGTTTTGTGTATACCAGTTTGTGACCCCTTCCTTACCTGGGAATGTGATATCACACCTCTGGTTGAGTCGCAGTACCTATGTGGCGACTGAAGCCTCAGGGGTGCCACATATATATATATATATATATCCACACATATATTTGTGTGCTACCACTTCCCTTCTTCAGTTATGATGTCATAAATAAGCAACATGTGCATCACATGTCAGGATTGTCATTGACTTTGCTGTCATCAGGATTCCCTTCAGGTTTTGCGGCAAATCTACATTCAAAACCTCATCTAAATATGCAACTTGGGCACACAGTCTAATAGCCTGACAACATTGTTCCTAGCAGTGAAATGGGAGTCACACATGCATCCCCATGCTGTTCCCATTTTATTTGAGCTCTGTTTCCATCCATTTCAGTGATTTTCCTATCCCTAGGTCTTTTGGAAAAATACTCAAGTTTCCCATTGACTTCCATTATACTTGTTGCCTGTCCAAATGTCCAACCTGCTTGATTTGAGTTCTGAACACTAGAGCCTTTCAGTGCTCGCTCATCACTACTTTCTATAGTCAGGTGAAGTTTCTCTAGGAATAGAGCTTGGCAGTGAGCACAAGGCAGCACTGGAGGATGGACTGACACTGTGGAAGCAGTAGCGAATGCCATGAGTAACGTGTGCAAGACACCAGCGTGACACCCAGTTGGACTCTGTGAACAGAAAAATAAAAATGTTATTGTTTTTTTAATGTTTTTACTTGAAAAATGTAGAATAGCTTTTATTAAAAAACAATACTGGATGAAGAAAACCATAAAAAAAGAAATCCCTAAACCAATTGTAGATTTGTTGTTTTTTCTTCATCCTGACCCCCCAAAATGTTATAAAGTTGTATATTATGTTATATGAAACCCAAAGAAGTGCCATTAAAATAGAACAAAAATAGGACCTGCACACTTTAGCATTATATGAATGTAGAGGTGCAAAAAAAGCTTTATGGTTAATATATAAAAATATAAATACACTGTACGTCTGCACACTGTAATTAATGAATACATGGACTCCACTATTGCTTAAATATAAAAAAAAGGGTTTTTTTAATATTTTTTGATCAAAGAGCACAAAAGCCAACCAACCATGTCAAGGTGTACCTAAATGTAGACGGCCAATATTGTTTATATAGAGGTTGTTCATGTATTCACTGATTTTGAACCCTTCTAAATGAACCATTGGTTTTGTCTTAATTGTTTAGTTTTTAGACTTAACAAGACCATTTACTCATATGTTTACTGAATTTGCAACATGAAGATTAAGCATATAAAACACATTTAGATTTAAAGTGTTTTTTTAAAGGGTGACATGTTTTATTTTTCGCCTTTATGCTTACTTTATAGTCTTTGTTTGTCAATCACCGCCAGTAAACAGTCATTTTCATGTAGCAAACAAATGATCTGTACTGACCAATAAAATCTTTTTTATAAGGATAGCTTTCCAAAGGAAACAGGGTTCATTACAGTCACAGATAGCAATAAACAAGAGTTCAGATGATGTATCTGGTACGCTGAGCCCATAAACAAGTCATAATGCAGAGCAATTGCTTATGATTGACAGCCAGACAGACTAATAAGGTGCAAAATGAATTTATGTTCCAAATTTAAAACCTAGATAATACAAGCATCATGTTGTTTATTATATTCTTTATGTGATTTGTCAGACAACTTTTAGATAATTATAGAAAATAATGCAAAGTAAAAACATATTGTTGTAAATCTAAAGTTAAAAAACTTTTTAATGACTCTCAGGTTTCATATATTCCAAATCGTGTATTAAGTGTAACATTGTTGCAAGGTGGAAGGAGGACACATTTCTGTGAAGTTGAATGTTTCTGAGACTGGGCGCTTTATTTGAGGGCTTCCCTTGTTATTGGAATGTTATAGCTTTCATTGTGATGAAGAACTTGCGTAATTCAGGTCTATCCTGATTCATTTGCTTGTAGAATCTTGTGGCTGCCACTTCATGTTATTTTATGCTCATGAAAGTCTATGTGGGGACTGTAAGTTGCGGTAAAAGTTGGTGAAATCATTTTGAAATTTATAATATTGGTGATTTATTCCAATTTGTTAGAATTTATCACTACTAAGCAGTTCCAACTTTGGTCTATCCTTTGGTATGTTGAGAATTTCACAGAAATGATTGATTAGTATTTGGAGACACTTTGCCAAAATGTTCACCAACCAAGGTTTAAACATTTCTTAACTCCACTTTTCTTTTTACATTACTATCACTTATGCCAAAGCATTCCAATCTGGGGTTGTTTAAAGGATCTCGCCTGAAACTGATGATGGAACCGTTTTTTTTCACCTTTAGATGGTTTCTGATAGTTCCTGAAACCAATGAACAATGACAATTCTTTATACTGGCCTTCCTTTTATAACTTACATTTATTTTTCAATGTAGACAAACACTGTGTTGTGGCCGTAGGTCTGAAATGCTTAACTTATTGTCTATCCAAATATGACGTTAACCCCTTCCCAAGGAAAAACATATGTGTATGTCAAGATGATTTACCACAAGCAAGTGTACAGATAATTTTGATAGTTGGCACAGACACAGGAGCAGTGCCTTTGCCATGCACAGAAGGAGCTGGCTGTTATACACAGCTAACCTAACTCTTATCATATGCCACTGTGACGTAGCCAGGGATGGTAGTCATGGGCGAGAGTTGCAGTCCTCAGCCCACCCCGATACGATACAGACAGAGGGAGCAGAGTGGTGTGTGGTGTGGTTGTGGAGGTGATACCTGCTTGCAGCTGGACACTCCCGACTTCAGCCGGCTTCTCTGGATCCTATTCACACCGTGTGGCAAGTTGCCAACACATGCGGCATTATCAAAGATGAGTCCACAACCAGTTAAGCCTTTAACGGGTTTACTGCATATTCGACTTAAACAACATCTGCAGTTAATATTAACGGACTTGACACCACATTCTTAAACAGGCACTACAGCTTCTGGCTCTCCCATTACGGCATCTAACAGAGTCCAACTGGCTTTCATGGAGTATGAGGGTTTGGCGCTGCTATTGGTAGGCGCAGTGCTGCTCCCCCTGATAGCTACGCTACTTTCCCAGGATAACTTATAGAGTTTTCTATCCTGCAGTATCAGTGGCCCTGTCAGTCAACACCGTCTCCGCCAACTGTCCACACCGTTCATGTTTGCCCACTTGAGAAGGGGGTTCTGTCTGGTCCCTTACTCTACCTTGCTGAAGCCTCCCTGCTGCCAGCCGTATTTTCTGGTCATCAGATTTCTTCCTCCTGCTCAATCTTCTGCCTGTTCACCTAAACACCACACTATTTCACTCAGCTACATCTGACACTTGCATTTGCCTCTGTTACTCTTCCCTATCTCCCTAAAACCAGGAAATGTCTCCCTCTATATCCCTTCACTGTGGGCCGGGCCTATCCAACTAACCCTTACAGTACTGCCACTATACTTTCTATCTTTCTATCTGAGCCTCCCTTCGCTGCTAAGGAGCCCATTACCATCTAGTGGTAGCTGACAGTACTGCGGCATAAGTCACATGACAAGGCATTTTGACATTTCCACATTACCGAACATTACACCTAAAAACACACAGGTCAATAACATTTCCCATAATCACACATATCAAAGGCATGACGTCTTCAGGGGCGGCAGGGCACTTGACACCCTCTTACACCACTGTTAGTAGTGACAGTGACAAGTGAGGACTTGGACAAAAGTACGAGGGGCTGCTGATAAGACTTTGGCTTTGTGATTTTTTTTTGTTTCTATGGTAAAGAATGTTACATCACATGAAATCCTTATGTGTCTAATATACAGTGTGTCCACCCATATCCTGTCCACCGCCATTAACTGGAGAACGGTGGCAGCTATAGGCATAGAAGTAGTGTCTAGGTATAGTAAAGTAGCCATGCGCTGCGCAATAAAACCACCTATTGCGCCATCTGGTGGAAAACAATGGAGCTAGCATTTTTATCTCGGAAACGGAACGAGATAGTGAAAAAAAGTGAATTACAAAGTTGTAGGGCATCATCAATTCAATACGAATTGACACCTTGCATACAGAAATGCTATGTTATGAAACCCATCAGCCCCCAAAATATTGAATGCTGGTCATGTATATGGCGTTCATTTAACTTTAATGCTCAAAGTGGCCACCGTCAGCTGCAATGCACATCTGGACTCTGGACAGAATACTGTATCTTGCTGCACGTTGTGCAATATGGTAGGTGACATGTTTGCAGATGCATCTGGGTTACGTCATTGTAGGTCCTGCAATGTTGGTGGAGGGGCCGCATACACCTGCTGTTTGATGTGACCTTACAGAAAGAAGTCCATTGGGGTCAGGTCAGGTGAGCGTGAAGGCCACTCCACGCAGCTACCATACCCAATGACTTGTAGGAAGGTCTCCATGAGATATCGCTTCCCGTCCGCAGCCTTGTGAGTTTTACATGTTCTAATCATAGTATTTCTGTATGCAAGGTGTCGGTTCGTATTGAATTGATGATGCCCTAAAACTTTGTAATTCACTTTTTTTCTCTATTTCGTTCCGTTTTCGAAATAAAAATGCCAACTCTGTTGTTTTCCACCAGGTGGTGCTATAGGTGGTTTCATTGCGTAGCGCACGGCTACTTTACTATACCTAGACATCACTTCTATGCCTATAGCTGCCACTATTCTCAAGTTAATGGCGGTGGACAGGATATGGGTGAACACACTGTATATGTTTTCAAAATTTTGTGTTTGTTGCTTATGGCAACAGTGTTCTGCGCACGTGGGAAAAACAAAATGGTGGAGTCTAATGCAATATTCATTAGACAAAGTGTCAGTCTTTGCTGATGACACCAAACTATGTAGGATATTAAAAACTGACCTTGATAGTATAATATTACAAAAAGATCTGGATAAGATGTCAGAATGGGCAGATACTTGGCAAATGAGATTTAATGTTGATAAATGTAAAGTTATGCACCTAGGACGGAGTAATCCTATAACTGCGTATACATTAAATGGAAGTAAACTCGGGACTACAGAACAGAAGAAGGACTTGGGTATTCTCATTACAAATAAGCTGAGCAGCAGCACTCAATGTCAAGCAGCAGCTGCAAAAGCAAACAAGATTCTAGGGTGTATAAAAAGAGAGATTAGATCCCGTGATCCCAACGTATTGTTACCCCTCTATAAATCACTTGTAAGGCCACATCTGGAATATAGGATTCAGTTTTGGGCTCCACATTTTAAAAAGGACATTCAGAAGTTAGAGTCAGTTCAAAGGCGGCTAACTAGACTACTACAAGGAATGGAAGGCCTCCCATATGATGACAGGTTGAAAAAGTTAGATCTGTTTAGCTTAGAAAAAAGACGTCTCAGAGGAGATCTCATTTATATGTATAAATACATGTGTGGTCAATATAAAGGACTAGCACATGACTTATTTCTTCCAAAGACAGTACTAAGGACCAGGGGGCACTCACTGCGAGTGGAAGAAAAGAGATTCCGACAGCTAAATAGGAAAGGGTTCTTTACAGTTAGAGCAGTCAGATTGTGGAATACCCTACCACAAGAGGTAGTAATGGCAGATACTATAACAGCTTTCAAAAAAGGGCTGGATGATTTCCTCAGTACACAAAACATTGTTGGTTATAAATGACTTTGTAACCAAATGTAGAACTTGTGGAGGAAGGTTGAACTAGATGGACCTAGGTCTTTTTTCAACCTTAGTAACTATGTAACTACTATTCACAGCAACTGAGAGCAGAGGAATGATAAAATTCTTGTTTCTGCAAGGAAACTCCGCAAAGGATATTCATGGTGATATGTTGCAGACATTGGGGGATCAATGCCCTTCATATTCCACAGTTAAGAACTGGATTGCCAAATTTAAAATGGGCCACTTCAGCACCAATGATGAGGAACGTCCTGGATGACCGAGAGTGGTTTATTTTTGCAGCTTGGCAAAACGCGATAAAAAGTAACCCACACAAAAAAACTGTGGCAAAATTGCTGTTATTTATAGTCCTTCCCATATACTATTAATAAATGTTTGTTAATAAGTTATATGTACCCAAAATGATGCGACTGACAAACACATGTAACAGAAAAAATAAAAAATTATGGCTCCTGGAACTCCACAATCAAAAAGTTAAAAAAATGGTCTTAGTGCTCATAAAAGTCAAAACTGTTGACACTTAGTCAACATTGTTTTATAATGCAATAAAGGGTGGCGTCATTACTTCCACTTGTTTTCTCCTGACCTACTTTTATAAAGGTGGTGTCACGTACAGCGACGACGACAACGACATTTTCTGTGACGTAGCAACGACCTCAACAGCGACGTCGCTGTGTGTGACACATAACAACGATCAGACCGTTGCTGCGAGATCGCTGCTCGCTCTTGAACACTCCAGGTCATTTTTTGATCGCTGCTATCCTGCTGTGCCACATGCATCCTTGTGTTTGACACCGCAGCAGCAACGGTCGCGACAACTTTGAAGGCAGTGACGTAGGACTGAAGGCAGGACAAGGGCGTGGTTTTTGCGGTGTATTTTACAACGCCCCCACGACTCCGATTGGTGGTCATAACAGCGTTCTGAGTGGGTAACTTGCCGAAGGCGTTACAGTGATGTCATTCTTTAAGTTCCATTCTTTGTTCCACGTAGTAGAGTCTCTGTCTGGTGTCGCTAGTGTGTCGTTCTTTTTTGTGTCTTCCTTTGTTTGGCACGGTCACCCAATCATGTGCCGCTGTAGTGATCACCAATCGGAACAGAGGGGCGTGAAAAAGGCAACGCAAAGGCGCTGTAGCAATCACCAATCGTAACAGAGGGGTGTGAAAAGAGGCAACGCAAAACATGTCTAGGGGTAAACACCAAGCCTCTATCAAGGTCTGAGTCATCGCACAGCAATGCGTGTGACACATCCCAACGACCGTCGAGGTCACTATGATCGCTGCTCCGTCGCTGCTCCAAATTACATGTTTGACAGCTAACTAGCGATCATGTAAGGTCGCTGTTACGTCACAAGAAATGGTGACGTAACAGCGACGTTGTTGTCGTTGTGTGTGAACCCAGCTTTAGTCTGCGAGAGGACAGGCTGAAAAGAACAAGGGGTGGTTTAGACTGTTAAGATCCTAAGGCAATACAATGGAAGGATACACAATCACTGACTAATCTGGTATTAGGTGTGGTTTCCAAAACTTGGTGGCCAAGGTAGCAGGTGAGTCCTGAGATGTCAACCAAGCAGCTTGTTGCAACCAGCCATCTCTCTGTGAGGAGTCAGCCAGTAAGAGAAATGAGAATGGTTATACCTGGCTCACTGTGTGTAAATTTAGGTGCTCGGAGAAAAAATAGTCCATCCAATAGTAAGAACAGCTCCGGCACACTTTTTTGATGAGTAAAGAGAAAAAAATTCTTTTGATGCTAAAATATATTTATTTGTTCGTGCATAGGTCAAAGGATAATTTAAATCTCATCCAACATTTCGACCGTATACATGCGGTCTTTATTGAGGATAGGATTATCTGAGATAACAAAAAATACATAATCAACATACGTTTTGCACATTAACAGTAGAATTCTTTTACAGATCAATTTTTATCAAGCTATTCCAACAAATCCATCTATCAAAGAGTTTTGAACAGAATAAAACATATGTGTATACTGTTATATGAAAAAAATCTAATTCAGATTGATATAATAAATATCCTATCAAAAAAAGGAAATTTTTAGTCTTTTGATCATACAAGAAGCATAAATAGCAAAACATAACCCACCTATAGGAAAATCAAAGCAGTGAGCGGTCAAACGACAAGTCGTCGTCAAAGCTAGATAATAAGTAGAAAAACTTGAGATACTGTACAGAGAATAGGATATTAATATGCATAATGTCAAAACATACAAAGGTATGCATAAATGGGCCATAAACATGAACAATAAAGTGCACAATTGTTATATCTACCTTATGCACTGAAGATGATAAATAATGGGTATAAAGAACCGTTTCCAGGGCAGGAGGCAATATTTTTAGTTTTATCGCAAAAGTGCAGGTAATTCTAGATCAATAAAATAAGTACAAACATCATTATCAGTGTGATATCCATGGTATAAGATAAACATTGTGCACTGTGTCAGATATATGATCAAAATAGGCCATGAACATGGAATTTAGGAAACATAAACCATATGTCTACCTGATGCACTATATAATAGTGGACGCGGTGGGTAGTTTTTGTGGTTCAAAAAATGTGTTTTAATTTACTGCAAAGGTACAAGTTACTTTAACGGATAATCAGAACAAGTTTAACAAGGATCTAATCCTGTATAGATCAACACCAGTATAAGGTACATGTAAGAATGGTTCATGTTACCTTTATATGATAAAAATAGATGATCATTAGAGAGAAAAACTGGTAATTTTGAGACTCACGTCTCTTAATGGCTCCACAGGGGACCCTATAGAAAGTACATGATAAACTTAAGGCTAAGTTCACACACTGCGTTTTTTTGACGCTGCGTTTTTGTGCGTTTTTGGCCGCTAAAAACACACCCGCGGCAAAAAAAACGCGGCAAAAACGCATGCGTTTTTACCGCGATTTGGTGCATTTTTCTGCGTTTTTCCAGTGCATTGCATGGGGGGAAAACGCAGAAAAACGCAGTAAAGAATTGACATGTCCATTTTTTTTTTAAGCTCAAAAACGCAGCTTAAAAAAACAGTTGTGTGCGGACAGCAAAATTGAAAACTCATAGACTTTGCTGGGGAAGCAAAATCATGCAGTTTTAAGGCCAAAAACGCACCCGAAAAACGCGCAAAAACGCCGCGAAAAACGCACTGTGCGCACATAGCCTAAATATGCAGCATATAATGGCTCTCTGTGAGAGACGCTCATCTGAGCACATACCTTATATGGCACTATATGTGGGTAAGTGAGGCAGGCAATCAGGCTGTAGTGGCATAAGACTGTGAGAAAATGCAGGGGAAATTTCAGTGACGAATCTACCATGGACACAAGATTATTGTGACCAGTGGTCAGTACATACCTTAAATGGTGGTTCAGGGGATGGGCCATAGGAAAACGTGTACAGTGCTCATAGCACGAGCGTTTTATATACTGTGTGGTATACTGCGTCCACCATCTTACTTCCTGGATGGTGGAGCGCAGTGTGCTGGCCTGTGGAGCGCACGCCGCGCGTGCGCAGGGCAGGTTATTGCACTGCGCCGGGCACGGAGCACAAGCCAGAGTGTGGGAGGAGCAGCGTGCGTTCCACAGGCCAGCACTCTGCATTCCACCATCCAGGAACTAGGATGGTGGACGCCACCACACACGCGCGGTATCCAATCATCAACACTCCTCTGCTCCTCCCACACTCTGGCTTGTGCTCCGTGCCCGGCGCCTGCGCAGTGCAATAACCTGCCCTGCGCACGCGCAGCGTGCGCTCCACAGGCCAGCACACTGCATTCCACCATCCAGGAAGTAAGATGGTGGATGCAGTATATCACACAGTATATAAAGCGCTTGTGATATGAGCACTGTGCCCTTTTTCCTATGGCCCATGCCCTGAACCACCACTTAAGGTATGTACTTGTAGCAGAGCTGCTCAGATCCGGTCCTACTGTGGGTGGCTCGAGGGTCTCCGGACTCGGGGGTCTCGCGGTCACTTCAAATGAAAAGGGGAGTGATGGGATGGTGGGTGTAGGACGTATATGTATGGACTGAGACGTACGGAGTTCGTGACGCCACCCACGGTATGTGGTGATATTGGATGTGCGGATGTACTCGCTATTAGAAACACACACGAGTCTCTGGTGGTAAACCAAGGTGATGGTGGTCGATGCCCGCAGCTGGCTGTGTTCGGGTTCCCCCACCCGGCTGGTGGTCTCTGTCTATCTCCTGCATCTGTTTTGGAATAGTGGACTACCTGCGCTTGCAATTTCAGGAGTCCGCTCCCAGCTGGACGCAGACGCTGGCCCGTGGGATCTCTGAGCCTTGGCGGTGGCCTGTTATCCCCCTCGGTGGGCTGTTGCCTTCAATCGGGACTTTGGGTGGGACAGGACCTCTAGTCCTGGCCGCAATCAGTTAATTAACTAGTCCCAGTCGCTTCTGGACCTAGCTTCAGGGTCTGAGTACCCCCTTGTGTGCTCCGGTTTCCGAGTCGGTTCCCCGGGTCTATACCGGCGGGCCACTACCCTGTCCCAGCCACCTCGGTTCCACTGAACCGTCTTCCTGGCTCCTGCAGTTGGAGACCGCCATCTGCCTCCTAGCCAAAGGCACCAGGGCTCCTACCCTGGTACCTGTCAGTTTTCCTCAAGCCCAGACACAGGCCTGACCTCCACTCTCTCTGAACTCTGAAACTCAACTGTTTGAACTGCACTGACTTTTCCCCGCCTCGGGCTGTCTAAAACTCCTAGGTGGGCGTCTTCCAACTGCCTCGTTCCGCCTCCTGGTGTGTCTATCAAGCCCCGAGGGGGTGACTAGGGTTGTAGGTTGGCTGTATGTTACCTGTGAGGGAAGGGTGTAATGTGGGGCCCTATTTGTGACTACCTGGCCCAGCCAGGGCGTCACACTCCTCCTTGGTTAAACACGGACCGTCCACGGGCTGTCCGACCACCACTGGTTTATTTTGCTTTTTGAACTGGAAAAGATAAAAGACATATTTACAATTATACTAACATACTTACATTATATGGATATTTGTTTTCTTCCCTTACGGGAGGAAGGTTGCTTAAACGTTGCATAAAACATTTTTATTAACCAGGACGGGACCGGGTCCTTCTCATTTTTGCCCACCCAAGCAAACCTAGCCCTGGTGCGATCACTAAGCACTGGTGCGCACCCCTTTTCCCCAGTCCAGGAAATGGGTTCGGGTCCGTGTGTTGCCCTTAAGGGCCGGGTAATAAGTTCCTTACCCGGCACTCTCTCTCAGACACCCCACGTCCACGTGAACCCTGACCCGGAGGGTAGTCACCAGTTTCCATGGTGACAGGACCTCGGTCTACTTTGCCGCAAGACCTTCCTCCAACCAGCCTCTCCGGAGACTGCGGCATGATGAAAAGGGTGGTCTGGAACTATTTACAGGACCCGATAGTTTTTGGGTTGGCCTGCAAGTTCTCAGCCATGTCATTATTTAACTTATAAAATGGGAACGTCAACAGGGTCCCAATAGGGACTTGCAGAAGGGTAGTCGGGAACCGCTACCAATTAATACTCTTCATATTCAGGACTGATAGGTGGCAGAGAGGGGTGGACGTGTAGCTAGGCTCCCATGGTCACCCTTCTTCTTACATCCAGGGCAAACCACCCCCTCTCTCCGCAGTTCCGGGTGTACATTACCAGCTCTCCGGGTTCCAGGTCCCGGTCGGGATGGCCCATAGAAAGGTGTGGGTAAACGTCCCTCCGGGACACGAATATCTCTGCCTCCAGGCCCGGCTCAAAGATGAAACCCCATCCATGTCGGGGGTTGAAGTGCCGGACCTGGCCTTCGTATGTCGGGCCCCTTACCCGAAAGGTGGCGTTGCGGAGGTTATCTTTCTCCTGGATGGTCCGGGATAAGACTTCCGCCTTCCTCCTTTCACGGGCTGTGATTTCCTGGCGCTGCTTCCGCTCCCACCTGCTCGCGAGTGACCTGCATGGGGGCCGAGCCCAGCCGGAGCACCTCCGTGCCGGCTACGACCAGCACCTTCGGCAGTGGAGGACCCCGCTGTGACGTGGCTCATACGGCTGCCCCGCAGGCACATTTCCGCTGCACCTCAGCCGAGGCCGGGAGTTTGGGAGCGGCCAGCATTTCTTGTCGCGCCGGCTTCCGGTCGGGGACCGCCTCTGCTCTGGCCGGGCGGACTGCCGGGGCAATTGACATCTCTGGTGTGGCCTCCTCCGGGATCGGTGGCTGGTCCAGAGCAATACTGGGCACCTTCCGGGTGCTGGTGGTATGTGGAACCGGGGCTGATGTCGGGGCGGTGACAGGCTGACTGCTGGCGGCTTCCTCGGGCTGGTCCTCATGGGACGGTGGGACGGACTCCGCCGCCGATGTCGGTGGCAGCGGACCCAGCGGGGTGGCAGCAGCAACCGGTACGGGCGGCGAGTGAGGCGATATAGAGGGCAGGGGCAGACCGGGTCCCTCAGCCTGATCGGCCGGTCCCTCGGGGACATAGGGGCGTGGGTCGCTTACCCGCTCCTCCAAGGTTGGCTCCACTTCGAGTGCCCGCACGGCCGCAGCCAGCTCCTCCATCTCGCCCATCCACCGTTCCAGCATAAGAAGCGCCTGCGCCTGGATCCGGTGACACATCTGTGCGGTCTGGGCTTCTACCCATGCCGCGGTCCCGGGCACAAGCTCCTGCACTCCGGGCTTGTTGTACAGGTCAGCCATGTTGCTCTCACGGGGTCCAGGAACCAGAAGGGTGGCAGGGTCCTGGAGTCCCTGCTCTTTATCTGCTCGGTCACATGTCGCAGAATTTTCACCCGCCCCCCCTTGGTCTTTTCCTGGCACTCCTCTCTTCGGCCAGTAAGTTTTGTTTTTTGACTTCCGGCTTTGCTTTACGGCTGTGTTCCCAGGAGGCGGGGCTTCAGCTTTGTGAGAGTTTGTGACGCCACCCACGGTATGTAGTGATATTGGACACCACCACGGGGCACCCGGGGGAGATGTTGCGCAGCAAGTTGTTAATCCCTCCGTGGGCAGGGATGGTAGCCCCGGGACCCGTTGGGGACTGGTGGTGCAGGGAGATGGGCGACCGCAGGGTGCTGATGTACTCACTATTGGAAACACACACGAGTCTCTGGTAAACCAGGGTGATAGTGGTCGGTGCCCGCAGCCGCCTGCGTTTCGGTTCCCCCACCCGGCTGGTGGTCTCTGTCTTTCTCCTGCACCTGTTTTGGAATGGTGAACTAACTGTGCTTTCAATTTCAGAAGTCCGCTCCCAGCTGGATGTGACCTAAGGAGCCCCTGCCCACAGACACTGACCCGTGGGATCGCTGAGCCTTGGCTGTGTTCTGTTATCCCCCTCGGTGGGCTGTTGCCTTCAATCGGGACTTTGGGTGGAACAGGACCTCTAGTCCTAGCCGCAATCAGTTAATTAACTAGTCCCAGTCGCTTCTGGACCTAGCTTCAGGGTCTGAGTACCCCCCTGTGTGCTCCGGTTTCCGAGTCGGTTCCCCGGGTCGACACCGACGGGCCACTACCCTGTCCCGGTCCACCTCAGTTCCACCGAGCCGTCTTCCTGGCTCCTGCAGACGGAGACCGCCGTCTGCCTCCTAGCCAAAGGCACCAGGGCTCCTACCCTGGTACCTGTCAGTTTTCCTCAGGCCCAGACACAGGCCTGACCTCCACTCTCTCTGAACTCTGAAACTCAACTGTTTGAACTGCACTGACTTTTCCCCACCCCGGGCTGTCTAAAACTCCTAGGTGGGCGTCTTCCAACCGCCTGGTTCCGCCCCCTGGTGTGTCTATCAAGCCCTGAGGGGGTGACTAGGGTTGTAGGTTGGCTGTATGTTACCTGTGAGGGAAGGGTGTAATGCGGGGCCCTATTTGTGACTACCTGGCCCGGCCAGGGCGTCACATACTGACCACTGGTCACAATAATCTTGTGTCCATGGTAGATTCTTCACTGAAATGAGGTGAACACTCCAGCGATCCCACCAGCAACCTGACCTGGCAGGGATCGCTGGAGCGTCGCAACACGAGTTGCTGGTGACCTCACCAGCAACCAGTGACCAGCCCCCAGCCAGCAGCGCCGCGTGGAAGCATGCTGCGGTTGGTAACTAAGGTAAATATCGGGTAACAAACCCGATATTTACCTTGGTTACCAGCGCACACCGCTTAGCGCTGTCTTCCTGCACTCCTAGCCACAGTACACATCGGGTTAATTACCCGATGTGCACTCTGCTACGTGTGCAGGCAGCAGGAGCCGGCTTCTGCGGAGGCTGGTAACCACCGTAAACATCGGGTAACCAAGAAGCCCTTACCTTGGTTACCCGATATTTACCTTGTTACCAGCGTCCCCGCTCTCAACTGTCAGTGCCGACTCCTGCTCCCTGCACACATAGCCAGACTACACATCGGGTATTTAAACCGATGTGTACTGTGGCTCCATGTGCACAGAGCAGGAGCCGGCACTGACAGCTTAGAGTGGGGACGCTGGTAACGAAGGTAAATATCTGGTAACCAAGGTTCTTGGTTACCCGATGTTTACGGTGGTTACCAGCCTCCGCAGAAACCGGCTCCTGCTGCCTGCACATTTAGTTGTTGCTGTCTCGCTGTCACACACAGCGATCTGTGCTTCACAGCAGGACAGCAACAACTAAAAAATGGCCCAGGACATTCAGCAACAACCAACGACCTCACAGCAGGGGCCAGGTTGTTGCTGGATGTCACACACAGCGACATCACTAGCAACGTCACAAAAGTTGTTCGTTAGCAGTGATGTTGCTAGCGATGTTGCTTAATTTGACGGGGCCTTTAGACTTGTTCTGATTATCCGTTTGATCTAAAGTAACTTGTACCTTTGCAGTAAATTAACACACATCTTTTGAACCACAAAAACTACCCACCGCGTCCACTATTATATAGTGCATCAGGTAGACATATGGTTTATGTTTCCTAAATTCCATGTTTATGGCCTATTTTGATCATATATCTGACACAGTGCACAATGTTTATCTTATACCATGGATATCACACTGATAATGATGTTTGTACTTATTTTATTGATCTAGAATTACCTGCACTTTTGCGATAAAACTAAAAATATTGCCTCCTGCCCTGGAAACGGTTCTTTATACCCATATTAATATCCTATTCTCTGTACAGGATCTCAAGTTTGTCTACTTATTATCTAGTTTTGATGACGACTTGTCGTTTGACCACTCACTGCTTTGATTTTCCTATAGGTGGGTTATGTTTTGCTATTTATGCTTCTTGTATGATCAAAAGACTAAAAATTTCCTTTTTTTGATAGGATATTTATTATATCAATCTGAATTAGATTTTTTTCATATAACAGTATACACATATGTTTTATTCTGTGCAAAACTGTTTGATAGAGGGATTTGTTAGAATAGTTTGATAAAAATTGATCTGTAGAAGAATTCTACTGTTAACCCCTTAACGACTGCGGGCCTTAAAATTACGTCCTAGCGGTCATAATGTTACTGCCCGCGGTCTGCTGGCGGCAGCATGCCGCGATCGGCACACATCTCAGCTGATTTTCACAGCTGAGCTTTGTGCCTGCTAGGCACGAGCAGAATCGTTATCTGCTCGTGCCGTTTAACCCCTTAAATGGCGCTGTCAATATGTGACAGCGCCATTATAAGCGCGATCGCGGTAAACTTTTACTTACCGCCTGATATCGGAAGTCACGTGACGCGATCACGTGACTTCCGTTAGTTGTCATGGTAGCACAGGGTCATGTGATGACTCCTGTACTACACATGAATTGCTTTCACTTTCGCTGTGCCAGCGGCACAGCAAAAGAGAAAGAAAGCATATCTGCTGTTTACTGCTGTATAGCTCTGATCAGCAGATAGTGCAGAGCGATCGGAATGCTGATCACAATAGCCCCCTAGGAGGACTAGTAAAATAAGAAAAAAAAGTTAAAAAAAAGTTTTAAAAAATTAAAAAAAACAAAAAAACTAAGTTCAAATCACCCCCCATTCACCCCATTGAAAATTAAAGGGTTAAAAAAATAAAAAATATACACACATTTGCTATCGCCGCGTTCAGAAACGCCCGATCTATCAAAATATAACATCAATTAATCTGATCAGTATACGGCGTAGCAGCAAAAAAATTCCAAACGCCAAAACGACTTTTTTTGTCGCCACAACTTTTGCGCAAAATGCTATAAGAGGCGATTAAAACGTAGCATCTGCGCAAAAATAGTACCGTTAAAAACGTCAGCTCAAGACGCAAAAAATAAGCCATCACTGAGCCATAGATCCCAAAAAATGAGAACGCTACGGGTCACGGAATATGGCGTAAAACGTGCACCACTTTTTTCGGTCAAACTTCCGATTTTTTTTTTAACCCCTTATATAAAAGTAAACCTATACATGTTTGGTGTCTACGAACTCGCACTGACCTGAGGCATCACACCCATACATCAGTTTTACCATATAGTGAACACAGTGAATAAAATATCTAAAAAAAAATAGTGCTATCGCACTTTTTTTGCAATTTTTCTGCATTTGGAATTTTTTTGCTGTTTTCTAGTACACTATATGGTAAAACTTATGGTTTCATTTAAAATTACTGCTCGTTCCGCAAAAAATGAGCCCTCCCATGACCATATTGACTGAAAAATAAAAAAGTTACGTCTCTCAGAAAAAGAATGGCGAAAAAAAAAAAAACGGAAAGCGAAAAATCGGCCGGTCGTGAAGGGGTTAATGTGCAAAACGTATGTTGATTATGTATTTTTTGTTATCTCAGATAATTCTATCCTCGATAAAGACCGCATGTATATGGTCGAAACGTTGGATGAGATTTAAATTTATCCTTTGTCCTATGCACGAATAAATAAATATATTTAAGCATCAAAAGAATTTTTTTCTTTTTACTCATCAAAAAAGTGTGCCGGAGCTATTCTTATTATTAGTAAGAGAAATGAGGCTTAAGGGGGCTTTACACGCAGTGATATCGCTAGCGATGTTGCTAGTGAAAGCACCCGCCCCGTCGTTTGGGCGTCACGGGCAAATCGCTGCCCGTGGCACACAATATCTCTAGGAGCCGTCACACCAACTTACCTTCCTAGCGACGTCGCTGTGGCCAATGAACAGCCTCTTTTCTAAGGTGGTGGTTTGTGCGGTGTCACAGCGACATCACATGGCTGGCGTCCAATAGAAGCGGAGGGGCGGAGAGCAGCCGCATGGAAGTCACGCCCACTTTTTTTCTGGAGGACGCAGGTACGGTGTTGTTCGTCGTTCCTGGGGTGTCACACGTAGCGATGTGTGCTGCCTCAGGAACGACGAACAACCTGCGTCCTGCACGAGCAACGACATTTGGGAAATGAATGACGTGTCAACAATCAACGATTTGGTGAGTATTTTGCATTGTTAGCGGTCGCTCGTACGTGTCACACGCAACGATGTCACTAACGAGGTCGGATGTGCATCATGAATTCCGTGACCCCAACGACATCTCGTTAGCGATGTCGTTGCGTTTAACAGGGCCTTTAGAAAGGAAGAGCCCAGAGAGCAGAGTTCTCTTTAAATTGAGCAATGTGGAGGGGAAACTGTGAAACTAATCTGATAACGGGATTAACAAGCCCAACTACAGATAAACCTCTCAGACACACATTACGCTTAGGCTATGTGCGCACGTTGCGTCGGAGTACCTGCAGTTTATTCTGCACGTTTTCCTTCCCTTGGTTTTTGACCAAATGGCTTTTGACCATTTTTTAGCGCTAAAAACGCATGCGTTTTTACCGCGTTTTTAGTGCGTTTTTAGCGCTTTTTACCTGCGTTTTCACCTGCGTTTCTGCAGATGCGTTTTTGAGATCAAGACACTGAGAAATAAAGTTGAATTAGTCAAAAAGAATGAAAAAAGAGAAAAAAAGTATAAAATTAACTTTCAATAAAACTATATGGGAAATTATCATTTTTAATGAGAAAATAGTGGTTATGCACATTTTATCAGAAAAATAGGTGAAGTTTCTAATTTTTTAACATTTAAATTTTCGGTTATTGTGTGTGTGTAAAGGAACATTAGAACCCATTAAATTTTGTCCAGAAAAGCATGCGTTTTTGGAGCCAAAAACGCAGTGGAAAAGCAGGTAAAAAGCATGAAAAACGCAGGAATTTTGATTTTGGTTGCGTTTTGCCATTTGTCATTGACTCCAATGTTAAGGAAACGCTGCAGAAATGGCAAAAACAACTGACATGCTGCTTCTTTTTCACCATGGTTTTTGACCACAAATATGCAAATTAAACGCTGCTGAAGAAAAAGCAAAGTGCAGACAGGATTTCTGCTTTTCCCATAGACTTTGCTGGCAATCAAAAACGCATGCTTTTTAGCGCAAAAACGCTGCTGCTAAAAACGCTACAGAAAAGCGCAAAAAAATGCAACGTGCGACATAGCCTTATGGGAATCTTACAGCCATTTTTTTCTACCTCATCTGAGATCAACATGATATAGCCAAATAGACCCTGAATTCAGTGATGTATCACTTGGATTACTGGCAGTCATTTTGACACAATCAGAATTTTTAGATTTTGCCATGTAGCAGAGCTGAGAGAGCTGTCCTGCTCACACCAAGCTCACATTAAAGATTGACCCCACACTGTCAATGTACAATCAGAGAAGGGTGTGTGTTGGACTGCAGTGCACTTGACATTGTAGTCCGAACAATGATAAGGCTCCTGCTGCTTAAACAAACATAGCAAATAAACAACAGACTTTCATGACAAGACAGGCATCTCTGAATTCTTTGTGTTAAACCTTGCAGCATGCTGTTTTTAGCTTACATAGCAAAAACCTGCTAGGAGATTCCTTTTAACCCCTTCACGACCGCACCTGTTAACCCCATAAATCGTGCTGTCAAAATGTGACAGCGCAATTTAAATTTCCACAGTGAGGAAACATGCCTTTCTCCAACGCCATCAGAGGCACCATTATGCGATCACAGGGAGCCGTTGACAGTCATGGTAGCGACGGGTCATGTGATGACTCCTGTCGCTATCATGACGTAGTTCCAATTACAGCTGGCAGAGCAGCGGCTGTAACAGGAAAGCAGCACAGAAATGGATCAGCGATCAGACTGCTGATCATTATAGTCCCCTAGGGGGACTAGTAAAATAAATAAAAACTGTAAAAGAAATGGTAAACTAAAAATAACTAAAAAATCCCTAAAAGTTCAAATTACCCCCATTTGCCCCATTGAAATTTAAAGGCTTACAGAAATAAAAAATATACACACATTTGGTATCGCCGCATTCTGAAATGCCCAATCTATCAAAATATAAAATCAATTAACCTGATCTATAAATGGCATAGCAGCAAAAAGATTGCAAACGTCAAAGTTACGTTTTTTATCATCACAATTTTTGCGCAAAATGCAATAACAGGCCATCAAAACATAGGATCTGAGCAAAATTGATACCGTTACAAATGTCAGCTCAAGACACAAAAAATAAGCCATCAATGAGAATTCTATGGGTCACGGAAAATGGTGAAAAAAAGTGTGCCACGTTTTTGGACTATTTTAAACCCATGAGATAAAAGTAAACCTATACATGTTTGATGTCTACGAATTCGGACCGACCTGAGACATTACACTGACACATCAGTTTTATCATATACTGAAAAAGAAGATCACGATGAATAAAAGACTCCAAAAAGATTGTGCAATTGCACTTATTTTGCAATTTTTCCGCCTTTGGAATTTGTTTTCTGTTTTCCAGTACACTATATGGTAAAACTCATGGTTTCATTTAAAAGTACAACTCATCCTGCAAAAACAAGCCTGTATATGGCAAGATTGATGGAAAAATAAAAATATTACGGCTCTTGGAAAAAGGGGAGCAAAAAACAAAAATGATAAATGGAAAATCGCCCGGGGGTGAAGGGGTTGTCACAGTTTAGATACACCCGAAGACTTCACTCAATGTAGTAACACCTAAAACAATTGAAAATAGCGCTAATCAGGAAGTCAGTGGTTTCTTCAGTAGCCTTAGGGGTACTTTACACGCTGCGACATCGCTATCGATATATCGTCGGATTCACGTCGTTAGTGACGCACATCCGGCGCCGGTAGCGACATCGCAGCATGTAACTCTAATGAGCGATGATCAACGATCGCAAAATTGTTCCAAAACAGTGATCGTTGACACGTCGTTCATTTCCTTAATATCGCTGCTGCCACTGGTACGATGTTGTCCGTCATTCCTGCGGCACCACACATCGCTATGGGTGACACCGTGGGAGCGACGAACATCTCCTTACCTCCGTTCACCGGCAATGCGGCAATGCGGAAGGGAGAAGGTGGGCGGGATGTTATGTCCTGCTCATCACCACCAATCCGCTTCTATTGGCCGGCCGCTTAGTGACGCCGCAGTGAAGTCGCTATGACGCCGAACACACCTCCCCCTTGAGAGAGGGATTGTTCGGCGGTCACAGCGACGTCGCTGACCAGGTATGTGCATGTGACGCTGCTGTAGCGATAATGTTTGATACGGCAGCGATCACCAAATGTCGCACGAGCGATGGGGGCAGGTGCTATCGCGCTTGACATTGCTAGCAATCGCTAGCAATGTCGCAGTGTGTAAAGTACCCCTAAAACCTCTTAGAAGAAACTGGCATTTATTAGTGATAAAAGTAAATCACCTTTAATTCTACAAAATGAGTTTGGAATTTCCTGAATCCAATTTCTTTGAAATTTGCTTTGTACAAATTGAGCAAAATGGTGACCAGCCAACATTTTACAGGGAAGAAAAGTGCTTTGCCACTCAGCCTCCCATCCGATCCTTTGCACATCCTGTTCTCTTCTGTCATCCGTACTTGGCGTTATAAGCCCCAGCAGCAAGCAGGCCACAAACATCACGATGCACATCATGACATTATTTTGTGCGTCGCTGAATGTGCCCAGTTGTTTCTATATTTCCTTTTACAATAATAATAAACTTCCTGAGATGTATGTACTTTTAATATAATAAATAATATAGAAAGATTTATACATAAAGATTGTGCAATAAATGTGCAAAAAGACAATGCATCAACCTAGGAGTGTTGAGTAGAACACATCTGCAATGATAAGCTTTGATGAAACAGCGTGACTTGTTTGTCACACAGGTCTGTGCAGTGGTAACATGCTTAATGAAGATAGATTGCACCATTCTTTGTATCAAACACCAATATTTATATTACCTTTGATCTTACAGATCTTGCACATTACACATGTTTCGGGTAGCTCGTTTATTCACATCTGTCTCAATGAGAGATGCATGCCATCTCACAACATATACATACATAGCGTAAATCTACTTACAAGTAAAGAAGAAATGTGTAAGAAGTTTTTTCAACTACCAGGAAAGTTTCAAGAGAATTTTCTATCAAGTCATAAATATGTGTATTTACTAAAAAATTAGTCATTAGAGCAGTAGATAATGTTTGTTAATTGTTCTATAGTAAATTAGTCATTAGAGCAGTAAATAATATTTTGCAATTGTTTTATATACTTAAACTAAGGGCTCGCTCCCACTTGCGTATAAAACAGACGAGTGCAATGAAAATCGCAATGCAATCCCAGCAATATTATTCATCGAGACAGTTTTCATATGCGAGTTTTCCTCAACTGTAATTGAGCTGAGGAAAAAAATCAGTGTATGACCACGTATATTGGACAAGACTCGGCAATACAAGTCTTTTGTGGTGAAAAAATACAAATGGTACACGGGCTATCCGTATGACATGTGAGGAGGAAATCTAGCTCAATGAGTGGTAGCAGACGGCATGCACGGATCAAATGCTCTGAAGACGTGGATGAATGGAGAAGAAGGTAAGAAGATCCAGCTTCTATTGTGCAAAAGGAGAACTTTATTGATTTAAAATCCACAGGATATACATGCAGTCATCTTTTAAAAGAATGCTGGTTGCATTTGAAACACTTGCTGTTTGTTGGCTCCCTGGCCCACCATTATCATGACTGCATGTATATCCTGTGGATTGTAAATCAATAAAGCTCTCCTTTTATTGCACAATGGAAGCTGGATCTTCTTACCTTCTTCTACATCCATCTGATTATTTTCTCAGCTCAAGTCAAAAAACAACAGGAAATTCAATCATTTCCTAACAGGAAGTTATCATACAGGGAAGTGTTTAAAAAGCTCACCAATCACAGATGTCAAACTGTCAGCCATATACACACCTACATGGAGAGCAAGAGGGTGTCCTGAACAATGATTGTGCACGAGTAACCTGAGCTAAGGGTCAAGGGACCCAGGATATGTGGACCGAGCTAAAAGTGGCCCTATTCTGGACATATATCTGTGTTCAGCTGCCCCCTACGTACGACGACAGGAGTGGTGAAGATCAAATCAGAATAAGGAGGTTTTTCTTTAGTTATTTGCTGATCTGTGGTCCTATCTCTGTTTTTTTTCTCTTTAATATGCTCAAACCAACTTCTGAAAAAAAGGCCCAAGCCAACATAATCAAAATGCAATTTGTGAAATACAATTCATATTTTTGCTACGCTAAATTAACCAACCTGCAGGTACAAAGATGTTTAAATTAGCTATATGAAACATGTTAGCCGTGTTTTGTATCTATTTGTTAATGTAACAACAAAGTGGATGCACTCAATATGCCCGCTGACGCCGTCACATATTTACAAATTCCATTTTGCACATTATACGGAAGTGGGTTAATGCTACCGCACTATTTGTTTTGGTTTTTTTTAATCAAATTCTAGAATAGGGCAATTTATGCTGCCTTGATGGTCATAAAATTGGACCAATCACAAACTACTTTGAACTACTCTGTTATAGCATCAAAATAAGAGAAGATTTTATACTCAAAACTCCTAATACTTCTATACGCCTAAAGTATTTTCCTATTTAACCCTAAACAGTGACTAATATAACAAGATGCTGAAGCAGCTGTAGTGACCAGTATAAAAGGGAGTGGCAGCAGCATGGGCAAAGCGGAGACAGGGCATCCATGAAGAGGCCACATATCTATATGGATCGCCTAAATTTCCTGGCCCCAGTTATGGAACAAAGAATGTAAGTTCAAACGCTTGTGCATTTGACTAGTGATGGGCAGACCCGGACTATAAAAGCCTGGATCCGTTCGGATTCAAAAGTACCCAAGCTTTTACCCTGAATCTAGAGTCTGGTGCAGACATTTCAGCACCAACTTTCCACTTCCTGATAGAAAACCGCATCAAAGCGGCGTGAAAACCATTTTTGTTCATTTTTTTTTTTTCCAAGAGATGCAGATTTGGTGCTAAAATTTTTACACCATATTTATGCACCCAATCTACACTTTCTGGTAAAAAATTGCATCAAACCCACATGTGTAATGCCCGCTTTACACGCTTCAATAAATCTTTCAATCCGTCGTCGGGGTCAAGTTGTAAGTGATGCACATCCGGCATCGTTCGTGACGTTTGCGTGTGACACCTACGTGCGATCAAGATTGAACGCAAATACGGTGATCGCATACACGTCGTTTATTCCTCATACATTGGACGTTTTGTTGCACGAACCTAGTCAATTGAAACGTGTGACATCCCTCATACAATTTTGATGGCTATGTGCGCAGGTGTGCGCTCTGCACCGCAGCTTAAAAAAGGTCCGCTTCAGAGCGCAGCTGAAAAGCTGCGTTCTGAAGCGCCTCACAATGTCTGTCATTCACTAATCTCTGTCAGTCGGTCACTATCTCTGTCCCTCTCTCTCTGTCCATGTCAGTCTATCCCTCTTACCCCCCCTCTCATACTCACCGATCCCCGATCACCGGCGCGGCTCTGCACGGCGTTCACACTGCTCCGGCGGCTTTTACTGTTTTGAAAAAGCCGGCCGCCCATTAAACAATCTCGTATTCCCTGCTTACCCCGCCCACCGGCGCCTATGATTGGTTACAGTGAGACACGCCCCCCACGCTGAGTGACAGGTGTCACACTGCACCCAATCACAGCAGCCGGTGGGCGTGTCTATACTGTGTAGTGAAATAAATAATTAAATAATTTAAAAAAACGGCGTTCGGTCCCCCCTAATTTTAAAACCAGCCAGATAAAGCCATACGACTGAAGGCTGGTATTCTCAGGATGGGGAGCTCCACATTATGGGGAGCCCCCCAGCCTAACAATATCAGCCAACAGCCGCCCAGAATTGCCGCATACATTATATGTGACAGTTCTGGGACTGTACCCGGCTCTTCCCGATTTGCCCTGGTGCGTTGGCAAATCAGGGTAATAAGGAGTTATTGGCAGCCCATAGCTGCCAATAAGTCCTAGATTAATCATGTTAAGCGTCTATGAGACACCTTCCATGATTAATCTGTAAATTACAGTAAATAAACACACACACCCGAAAAAATTATTTATTAGAAATAAAAAACACAAACATATACCCTGGTTAACCACTTTAATCAGCCCCAAAAAGCACTCCATGTCCGGCGTAATCCAGGATGCTCCAGCGTCACTTCCAGCACTGCTGCATGGAGGTGACCGGAGCTGCAGAATACCCAGCCGCTCCTGTCACCTCCACACAGCAACTGAAGACAGCCGCGCGATTGGCTGAGCTGTCAATGAGGTTACCCGCTGTCACTGGATGCAGCGGTGGATGCAGCGGTGGCCGCGGGTAACCTCAGTGACAGCTCAGCTGATCGCGCTACTCACCTCAGTTGCTGCGTGGAGGTGACCGGAGCGGCTGTGTCTGCTGCAGCTCCGGTCACCTCCATGCAGCAGCGCTGGATGCGACGCTGGAGCATCCTGGCTTCCGCCGGACATGGAGGGCTTTTTGGGGCTGATTAAAGTGGTTAACCAGGGTATATGTTTGTGTTTTTTATTCCTAATAAATGATTTTTTCGGGTGTGTGTGTTTATTTACTGTAATTTACAGATTAATCATGGAGGGTATCTCGTGGAGACGCCTGACATGATTAATCTAGGACTTATTGGCAGCTATGGGCTGCCAATAACTCCTTATTACCCCGATTTGCCAACGCACCAGGGCAAATCGGGAAGAGCCGGGTACAGTCCCAGAACTGTCGCATATAATGTATGCGGCAATTCTGGGCGGCTGTTGGCTGATATTGTTAGGCTGGGGGGCTCCCCATAATGTGGAGCTCCCCATCCTGAGAATACCAGCCTTCAGCCGTATGGCTTTATCTGGCTGGTTTTAAAATTAGGGGGGACCGCACGCCTTTTTTTTAAATTATTTAATTATTTATTTCACTACACAATATAAACACGCCCACCGGCTGCTGTGATTGGGTGCAGTGTGACACCTGTCACTCAGCGTGGGGGGCATGTCTCACTGTAACCAATCATAGGCGCCGGTGGGCGGGGTAAGCAGGGAATACGAGATTGGTTAATGGGCGGCCGGCTTTTTCAAAACAGTAAAAGCCGCCGGAGCAGTGTGAATGCCGTGCAGCGCCGGGGATCGGGGATTGGTGAGTATATGAGAGAGGGCTGCTCAATTCAGTTACTCAGGAGTTTAGCGGTCACTGGTGAATCCTTCACAGGTGACCGCTAATCAGGGCGCGACACAGACAGAGCCGCAGCATGACAATGAAGTCGGGTGAGGTTCACCCGAGTTCATTCTGACAGTGCGGCTCTGTCTGTGTCTGCTGTCAACTACCATTCACCGCTGCTACATGGCTGTCTGTGTCTGCTGTCAGCGGCCATGTAGCAGAGCTGAATGGCAGATGACATAGTAAAAACGCATCCCTACACATTACACACACTTGTCAAGTCAATA
Source organism: Anomaloglossus baeobatrachus (assembly GCF_048569485.1). Classification (NCBI taxonomy): domain Eukaryota; kingdom Metazoa; phylum Chordata; class Amphibia; order Anura; family Aromobatidae; genus Anomaloglossus; species Anomaloglossus baeobatrachus. The sequence goes on from NC_134358.1 coordinate 428,948,242, forward strand.
AATAAAAAAAAAAAAGGTGCCCAATGCATACGTCACAGAACACATGATCTAAAGGATCGCACACAAAATTGATCAATTTAACATAGACTACTAACGCACGTGTGACAGCAAATGAACGACCTACGTGCAATCTCATTCAATCGCATATGCGACCTGGGCGTGTCACATCGCATACGAGATCGCACACCTAATTGTAAGGTGTAAAGCAGGCTTTATGATGCTGTATTGATGTAATTTCAGCACCTCCCAAAAAAATGCAGTTTTCTGCCAGGAGATGCAGGTCTATGAACTCAGTGACCTTACTGAGGTCACTGAGTTTATTGAGGTAACCTGAGGTCAGGTTACCTGTGGTCACAGGTGGAGGACTGTAGGAATCTCCAGCTGTGATTGCAAATAACCTAAGTGACATGACTGCTCCTTGCTGAGGCTCAGTCTCTGCCTGAAGCTCACAGCGGGTTGTCATGTTCTATGCCCGCATGATGTGCCTTCAGTAATGCAGAAGAGCTGGAATCGTCCTGGGACCTTGTGTAGATTACATCGGACCTGGGTGTTTTGGGGGTTAATATAGGGTTGAAAGTGTTTTTTTTTTTATTTATGTCAAATAATAAATGCGACAATCCTTGGTGGCTGCAGGCTGCTATTTTTAGACTAGGGTGGCCCAGCATGGGTCTCTCTATCCTGAAAATATCAGCTCCCAGCTGTTGGCTTTAACATGGCTGGGTATCAAAATTGGGTTATGCTGCACAATAAATAATAAATAGATAATTAAAAAAGCTACATGCGATCCCTCATATTTTCATATACAGCCAATATAAGCCCAAGGCTGGAGGCTGCAGCCTGTAGCCATATGCTTTATTTGTGTTGTGTATCATAATATGGGGGGGACCCTATGTCAATTTTTTATTTATCTATTTATTCACCGATAGACACTCACACTCAGTGCCTCTGATTGATTGTGTGAGATATCACACAGGGCGAAAGTGCGTCTGACTGTATCCAGTCAGAAGCATGGGGACTGCCGGTGGGTGAGAAAAGCAGTACATATGTATCAGGTTAATGAGTGGTCCCGGAAGTAGTGTTACAGCCTCACTGGAGACCCAGTTAGTGTAACACGCTTGCTCCAATCCTCTTATCCCTTCTACCACCATGATAAAGCTGCGGATTCTGGTCTCAATAGACTTATATAGGGACTGGCGCCAGGCCAGATATCTGGGATGAATTCCGGACCTGAACCGTTTTTTTTTTTAATTTTTTAATCCAGGATTGACCTGGCGATCCTGGGTAGTCCGCCCATCACTATATTTGACCCTTTTGTTTTCTCAAATAACATAGGATTTTAACTTTGGATATCCAATTCTCATTCCACTATATCAAGCAACATCCAGAAGAGGGACACAACTTCCAAATCCAAGGCTGGCGAAGGACAGGAAGAAGAGACAACTGGGCCATCCTGCAAGAATCGAGACCAGTGGAACTGGCAGGACAGGCATGGAGTAGCAGTCTACTTTACCATTGGACACCTCCCCCAGGCTGAATCTATACCCCGCAGGGTATGACGAAGGAGGGAGGGCCTCAGCCACCCCATACGTTGCGAGCAAGATTGTCAAGTAATCAACTACTTATTTTGCACAGTAAATGACGTTGGGGACAAGGCTTTTTGCCAGAGCTTGACATGCCATTTGTACCAGGTCCCTGCAGATAGGCAACTGCACATCAAGTCCAAAATGCTCTTCCTGCTGAACTTGGTAATTCTGCCCAATGACTCTCAGGAGGCCATTGAGATCCTTCAGGACCTGACAAGGAGAAGGACAAACATGCCACCACCACCTAATGCCCACGCCTCTTTGCCAGCAGCAATACCATTTGCAGCATCATCAGCCAATGGTCAGCCAGCTGTCCACCCAAACCTCCAGCACTTCGTGCCCCCAGCCAAAGGATGGCAAGAAGTGCAGCACAATCAGGCGTACAGGTCTTGGACCTATCGCAAAGCCTAGACATACAAGGCCCCACCATGACCCAGCATGTGGGCCAGGTGAGCGTTGTCCATTTGGCCAACCCCAGCCATCCCCTTACCAGCAACCTTACAACCCTTGCCCTTCCTTATCCTTTTATATGCTTGTACATTACCACCCAGCCACCTAAATCCTTCCAGCAGGTCCCACTCCCCCACCAGATACTTTTGCATGTATTCTACACTGTGTGCAGAATTATTATGCAAGTTGTATTTTAGAGGATTTTTTTTATTATTGATCAACAACTATGTTCTCAATCAACCCAAAAGACTCATAAATATCAAAGCTTAATATTTTTGAAAGTTGGAGTGTTTTTTTTTTTAGATTTGGCTATCTTAGGAGGATATCTGTTTGTGCAGGTAACTATTACTGTGCAGAATTATTAGGCAACTTAATAAAAAAACAAATATATTCCCATCTCACTTGTTTATTTTCACCAGGTAAACCAATATAACTGAACAAAATTTAGAAATAAACATTTCTGACATGCAAAAACAAAACTCCCAAAAATTAGTGACCAATATAGCCACCTTTCTTTATGATGACACTCAACAGCCTACCATCCATAGATTCTGTCAGTTGCTTGATCTGTTTACAATCAACAGTGTGTGCAACAGCCACCACAGCCTCCCAGACACTGTTCCGAGAGGTGTACTGTTTTCCCTCCCTGTAGATCTCACATTTTATGAGGGACCACAGGTTCTCTATGGGGTTCAGATCAGGTGAACAAGGGGGCCATGTCATCATTTTTTATCTTTTAGACCTTTACTGGCCAGCCACGCTGTGGAGTTGTTGGATGCATGTGATAGAACATTTTCCTGCATGAAAATCATGTTTTTCTTGAACGATACCGACTTCTTCCTGTACCACTGCTTGAAGAAGTTGTCTTCCAGAAACTGGCAGTAGGTCTGGGAGTTGAGCTTCATTCCATCCTCAACCCGAAAAGGTCCCACAAGTTCATCTTTAATGATACCAGCCCATACCAGTACCCCACCTCCACCTTGCTGGTGTCTGAGTCAGAGTGGATCTCTCTGCCCTTTACTGATCCAGCCTATGGCCCATCCATCTGGCCCATCAAGAGTCACGCTCATTTCATCAGTCCATAAAACCTTTGAAAAATCAGTCTGAAGATATTTCTTAGCCCAGTCTTGACGTTTTATCTTATGTTTCTTGTTCATAGGTGGTTGTTTTTCAGCCTTCCCTACCTTGGTCATGTCCCTGAGAATGGCACACTTTGTGCTTTTTGATACTCCAGTAACGTTGCAGCTCTGAAATATGGCCAAACTGGTGGCAAATGGCATCTTGGCAGCTTCCCGCTTGATTTTCCTCATTTCATGGGCAGTTATTTTGCGCCTTTTTTGCCCAACACACCTCTTGCAACCCTGTTGGCTCTTTGCCATGGAACACTTGATTGTTCGGTGATCACGCTTCAAACGTTTGGCAATTTCAAGACTGCTGCATCCCTCTGCAAGACATCTCACAATTCTGGCCTTTACAGAGCCCGTCAAATCTGTCTTCTGACCCATTTTGCCAAAGGAAAGGAAGTTGCCTAATAATTAAGCACACCTTATATAGGGTGTTGATGTCATTACAGCACACCCCTCCTCATTACAGAGATGAACATCACCTGATTTACTTAAATCGTAGTTGACTCTCAAGCCTATACAGCTTGGAGTAGAACAACATGTATAAAAAGTATCATGTGATCAAAATACCCATTTGCCTAATAATTCTACACACAGTGTATTCAGAACAATTACCAGTTCCAAAAGCACCAGTGCAATGCTCAACCGAATCCACCGAGGAAGAAGAAGAGGGAAGTGATAACAAACCATCGACCTCGCACAACCCAGATTTTAGCTCTTCAATCTCTACCAAACCACATCTTATAATACAGAGCAAACTCATTGATCTTGTTAGAGATCTAGATCTGCCCAAGAACAAGGCAGAGCTCTTAAGCTGGGGTCACACTAAACGACAGCGACAACGACGTCGCTGTTACGTCACCATTTTCTGTGACGTAGCAGCGACCTTGTAAGTCGCTGTTATGATCGCTGCTTAGCTGTCAAACACAACAGCCAAAGCAGCGATCATAACGGCACGCGTCGCTGTGCTGCAACATGTGCAGAGAGCAGGGAGCCGCGCACACTGCTTAGCGCTGGCTCCTTGCTCTACTAGCTACAGTACACATAGGGTTAATTACACGATGTGTACTGCAGCTAAATGTGCAGAGAGCAAGAGCCGGCGCTGGCAGCGTGAGAGCGGCGGAGGCTGGTAACGAAGGTAAATATCGGGTAACCACCTTGGTTACCCGATGTTTACCTTAGTTACAGCTTACCGCAGCTGCCAGACGCCGGCTCCTGCTCCCTGCTCGCTTCATTTCGTCGCTCTCTCGCTGTCACACACACAGCGATCTGTGCGTCACAGCGGGAGAGCAACAATAAAAAATGAAGCTGGACATTCAGCAACGAGCGGCGACCTCACAGCAGGGGCCAGCTCGTTGCTGGATGTCACACACAGCGACAGCGACGGGATGTCGCTGCAACGTCACAGAAAATGGTGACGTAGCAGCGACGTCGTTGTCGCTGTGTGTGACACCACCTTTAGGCTAGTAGGTGATGTTTGGATTTCTTTGCTCTGGGACCGTCAAAAACATCTTGTCCAAATCTTCTTCAGGGAAGGCAATCTTCTTGCATGCAACAATGTCTATGGTTTAATGGAAGCTTTCCACCTGGATTATAATCCAGATGAGTGGTGGCTTTTTATTCATTATTCAGAACAGAGTCTTAAAACTGTGTTACTGCACATTGATAACGTGCTGCCATCAGTTCAAATCCGTTATGCAGTCCAAATGAAAGAAACCTATGTCAACATGAAACAGCTTTTGAGGTGCATAAACTATGACCAACATCTATGGTGCCTCTGTGGTGACTAAAAGGTGGTTACCCTTGTGCTTGGTCTCCAGGTTGGTTACAAAAAGTACTGTTGTTTCCTATGTGAATGGGACAGACGAGCAAGACAAGAAAACTACAAGAAGAGAGACTGTCCCATCAGAAATGCACTGCAGCAGGGGACTAAAATAGTTCTTCATCCAGCACTTGTCGAACCACATAAAATTCTGTTACCTCCATGACATATCAAGTTGGGTCTCATGAAGAACTTCGTAAAGGCAATGGACAAAAATGCAGAAGCATTCAAGAATTTAATTTGTAAATTTCCAAGGTTGAGCGAAGCAAAAATAAAGGAAAGATTATTCATTGGTCCTCAGATTTGTGTGCTTCTAAAAGATAAAGAGTTTCACCGTTTACTGTGTGGCAAGGAAAAGTTTGCATGGGTAGCAGTTAGTGGTAACAAATTTCCTTGGAAACACCAAGTCAGACAACTATAAAGAGCTGGTGGAAAATTTCTTCAGGAGTATCATAATCGTGGCTGCAACATGTCATTAAAGATTCATCTCTTGCATTTGCATCTAGACTTTTTTGCACCAAACTGCGGAGCAGTGAATGACGAGCACAGTGAGCGATTTCATCAGAAAATTGCGACTATGGAAAAAAAGATATCAGGGTAATTGGAACCCTTCGATGCTTGCAGACTACTGTTGGACAATCACCAGAGATATAATCCAATGCCTGAATAAAAGTGACAAGTAAAAAGGAGCCAAGTATCCAGTGACTAAGGTCATATTTTGTATTGTGCAATAACATTTATTAATAGTTAAAATTATAATTGTTCAAAGTGCTTAGACATGTGAATTAATTATGTAGTAGATTTAAATACACTTGAGTTTCCTCTGAATACATCTAATAAAATTTTCTTGACAATACATGTGCAGTTTTATATTTGTAGAAGTAATAACTACGTTATAATTTATTAATTTACTTAACAGTAAAATGCAAATGCTTCGATTTCATGGAAACTAGAGCCAAATAGCAGTTTTCCTAGTCATATTTGAATTCAGCACATCAAAATCATTAAGAAATGGTTAATTTGATTTCTGAACCAGACAGCTTTTGAAATTTTGTTGCCTAGTGTAATTGGCAATGACTCATTTACAATGCTCTTGAGGAATTTTGTCCTGCTTATCTTTGCAGAATTATTTTAATTCAACCACATTGGAGGGTTTCTGAGCATGAACCGTCTTTTTAAGGTCATGCCACAAAATCTCAATTGGATTAAGGTCAGGATTTTGACAAGGTCACTCCAAAGTTTAAATTTTGTTTTTCTTAAGCCATGCAGAGGTGGACTTGCTGGTGTGTTTTGGATCATTGTCTAGCTATATAATTGAAGTGAGTTTCAGCTTGAGGTCACAAACAAATGTCGGTACATTCTCCTTCAGGATTTTTGGTAGACAGCAGAATTCACCATTCCATTAACCACAGCAAATTTTCCAGGTCCTGAAGCAAAAAAACAGCCTCAGACCATAACACTCCCGCCACCATATTTTACTGTTGGTATGATGTTCATTTTCTGAAATGTTGTGTTGCTTCTACGCCAGAAGCAATGGGACATACACCTTCCAAAAAGTTCAACTTTTGTTTCGTCAGTCCACAGAGTATTCTTCTCAATGTTTTGGGGATCATCAAGATGTTTTCTGGCAAAACTAAGAAGAACTTTTACATTGTTTTCGCTCAGCAGTGGATTTCTTTCTTGGAATTCTGCCATGCTGGCAATATTTGCCCAAGCTTCTTTCTTATAGTGGAGTCATGAACACTGACCTCAACTGAGGCAAGTGAGGCTTGCAGTTCTTTGGATGTTGTTGTAGGGTCTTTTGTGGGGTCTTTTATGTCCTTTTTGAGCTGCACTCTTGGGGTAATTTTGGTCGGCTGGACACTCCTGGGAAGGTTCACCATTGTTGCTTGTTTTTACCATTTGTGGGTAATGGCTTTCAATGTGGTTTGCTGTAGTCCCAAAGCTTTAGAAATGGCTTTATAACCTTTTCCAGACTGATAAATTTCAATTTTTTTGTTTCTCATTTGGTCCTGAATTTATTTGGATCACGGCGTGATGTCTAACTTTTGAGGATCTTTTTGTCTACTTGACTTTGTCAGGCAGGTCCTATTTAAGTGATTTCTTGATTGAGAATAGATGTGGCTAGGGAAATTGAGCCCAGCTTTCCAAAGATGTGATAAACCACAAGTAATTTATGTTTTAAAGAGGGGTGGGTGGCAAAAACGTTTTTCAAACAGGGCCCTGTAGGTTTGGATTAATCTTTTCCTTAATAGAAAAGACTTTCATTTATGAGCTGCATTTTGTCTTTACTTGTGTTATCTTTGCCTAATATTTAAATTTGTTTGGTGATCTGAATCAGTTAAGCATGACCTACATGGAAAAGAAAAAGAAATCAAGAGGGGGAGGGGCCAACACTTTTCCACATCACTGTATTCAGGTTCAGTAACCTTTTTGATTGACAGATAGCACTGTACTTGATCAATAAAATTTAATAATCAAAAATAAAAATTGTTCACATAGTACTGTCAATGTTATAAGCAGATAGCATATGGGCGGCACACTAACTAACATTATTCAATGTTATTCAAAGTTTTTTTCTACTATATGTCCATGTGTAGAGATGAGCAAACCTGAGGTTCGTGTTCGGAAATCGACTTCCAGAAAAAATATGGCTCAGGTTCGATGTTTGGGTGAGTGATGAGTACAAACCACTCAAGCAAGCAGCTCTGTTCTTGGGTATGAGTGATGCTCAGCCCTGTCCGAGCTGCGTGCAGTGTTGTTATCGGCTCACGTTTGGGGTAAAATCGGTGTGATCAGATGTAGTGTACATGAGTGGTTCGTAGTCGTCAATCGTGCGAACCTTGAACCCGAACCTTGTTTTTTTGAAAGTCAGTTTCTGATCCTGAACCTCGAACCTCAGGTTCGCTCATCTCTAGCCATGTCATAAAATGGCAACATGCAAAATTCTCTTTTGTATTTTGGGTGAGATTCATCAATTCAAGTCTATGGCCCTACTTCATCATTTCAATTTTTTTCAGTCACTTTCCTTTTTTGTCTTGCTGTATTAGCTACTGTTTTTGGTGCCAAATTCTTCAAAATGGTGCATGTGATTCATAAATTGGAATACATGTTATACATTGTGTTTTTTAATAATTATTTCTCAATATTTGCTCAAAAATGACTAGTTTAGAAGAACAGCATATGAGATTTTGAGACTTCTATAACCTAAGTTACCATATTCTTTTTAGAATGATTTTATATTTGGGTCTTATTTATTTTATAATTTAAAATAATAATGGATGACCTTTACAATTTACCGGATTCATTTTTTGTAACAAATGTTTGAGGAATTTCAGTTATATAAGTAATGTTTCTAAATGAAGTCATAAAAATAAACACGGTCTATTTTAATATTTGGTGATAATGATATCTTGATTAAAAAATGAATTATGGTTTTGAAAATGTAGTTTCTACTTCATTAAGTGAAGAGCTTAATAATACAATTTGTCTAATTAACAATGTAATCTGATAGAGTACTAAGAAATTGATTAAGAACTTTTAAGTAAATTGCTTCAGATAAATTAAATTATTCGCGTTGACATTCATGCAGCGTCAGTAGATGTTTTCTTAAACCAATACTGACTAAGTGCTAGACAAAATATATAGGTGGCAGTTAGGCATTTATTACAATAAATAACAGGACATTTATGAACTACAGTAATTACTATGAAACACATTGCTTTTTCGATACAAAATAGTTCGTAAAAGAAAGTGACAACAAAGAACAATTTTCAAATCTCTTCTAAGGCTCGTGCGACACTGAGACTTTGAATAACTCTAATTTAGAAACTTATGTCCATAGAAATATATTGAATCACTTCAAATTTCCTGTAATTGCTTCTTGATAGCATTTGTAAGTGATTTATAAAGTTGTGCTTATTCTTTCATTAAGTGCTATAAAATGACTTGAAAAGAAAGACTTTCAAGATATTTTTCACATTATGAATAATCTATAAAAAAAAAGTCTAGATCCATAAAGTCTCACGATACCCGATACTGAGTGGAGAGTTTCACTAATATGCAAAACCACCTTTCTCCATAAATGTTTCATACTCATGCAAATAGGCATGTTGTATCTATGGTTAGCAGGAGGTCTGATCTGTTTATAGGTGCTGATAATGTTACTACATACCTTTAACTGCCTCAGGTCCGCCGACGCTAAATACAGTTTTGCTCAAAAGTTTACATACCCCGGCAGATATTTTGCTTTCTTGGCCTTTTTTCAGAAAATATAAATGATAATACAAAAACTTTTTTTCCACTCATGGTTAGTGGTTGGGTGAAGCCATTTATTGTCAAACTAATGTGTTTTCTCTTTTTAAATCATAATGACAACCAAAAACATCCAAATGACCCTGATAAAAGTTCACATACCCCAATTCTTAATACTGTGTATTGCCCCCTTTAGCATCAATAACATCTTGTAGTCTTTTGTGGTAGTTGTGGATGAGGCTCCTTATTTTCTCAGATGGTAAAGCTGCCCATTCTTCTTGGCAAAAAGCCTCCAGTTCCTGTAAATTGCTGGGCTTTCTTGCATGAACTGCGCACTTGAGTTCTCCCCAGAGTCGCTTAATGATATTATATTGAGGTCAGGAGACTGAGATGGCTACTCCAGAACCTTCACTTTGTTCTGCTGTAGCCAATGACAAGTCGACTTGGCCTTGTGTTTTGGATTGTATTCATGTTTGAACGTCCAAGTACGGCCTATGCACAGCTTCCGGTCTGACGAGGGCCAATTTGCCTCCAGTATTTGCTGATAGCATAGTGCATTCATATTTCCTTCAACTTTGACTAAGTTTCCTGTGCCTTTGTAGCTCATACATCCCCACATCATCAGCGATTCACTTCCATGCTTTACAGTAGGAATGGTGTTCCTTTCATCATTGGCCTTGTTCACACCTCTCCAAATGTAACGTTTACGGTTGTAGACAAAAAGTTTGATTTTTGTCTCATCACTCCAAATTACCTTGTTCCAGAAGTTTGGAGGCTTGTTTCTGTGCTGTTTGGCGTATTGTAGGCGACGTACTTTGTGGCATTTGTGCAGTAATTGCTTTGTTCTGGTGACTCGACCATGCAGCCCATTTTTTCAAGTGCCTCCTTATTGTGCATCTTGAAACAGCCACACTACTAGTTTTCAGAGTCCTGTATATCAGCTGATGTTGTTTGTGGGGTTTTTTTTTGCAACCCGAACAATTTTCCTGGCATTTGTGGCCGAAATATTTGTTGATTTACCTGATTGTGGTTTGGTTTTTACAGAGCCCCTGATTTTCCATTTGTTAATCACAGTTTGCACACTGATGAATGGCCTTATCAATTCCTTGGATATTTTTTTGTATCCCTTTTCTGCTTTATACAGTTCAACTATCTTTCCTGTAGATCTGTTGACAATTCTTTTGCTTTCCCCATGACTCACAATCCAGAAACGTCAGTGGCTGGATGAATGATGCAAGAGTCTGTCTGGATATCAGACACTCACTTAGCTTTTATGCACACACACTGATTACAAGCAAACAGGTTACAGGTGAGGATGTTACCTTTATCAGCCATTCAAACCTATTTGGGTCAACTTCTGTACATGTTATCAGGCCAAAATCACCAGGGTTCGTGAACTTTTAGTCAGAGTCATTGGATATTTTTGGTTGTCATTATGATTCAAAAAGAGAAAGCACAGTAGTTTGACAATAAATGGCTTCACCCAACCACTAACCATGAGTGGAAAAAAGTTCATGTGTTATCATTCATATTCTCTGAGAAAAGGCCAAGAAAACAAAATATCTAACGGGGTATGTAAAACTTTGAGCACAACTGTACATGTCAGCTTCTGCTGGGCTTTGTGCCGAGCCGACGTATTGTAGTGGTCGGCAGTCAGGAAGGGATTGCGACCCCCTGCATGTGGGGGGCGGGTGTTTCCGATGCAGAATAGTAGTACTGCCCAGAGACTTTACCAGGACCTGATTGGATCATTTCCTGATGATGTTTACCCTTTGCGATCGTCTATGTGGTGTGATCAATAGCAATCGCAGCACATAGATGTTTCAGAGGAGCAGTGCGCTGCTTCTCTTATGTCTCCCAGAAACTCATATAACAGTTGATCGGAGGATGTGGCGAGTGTCATCAACTCCCCCAATCTCATATTGATGACCTCTTTTTAGGGCCTGTTTACATTGACAGACTAGTGACAGTAAGCAACTACCGCCAATCAGTGTTTAAGAGTCTGACTACATAGGCTCCCATCTCTAAACATTCTGCACTGAATGATCTGTCTCTGATCGTTCAGAGTGTTTATGTTGCCATTGTTGTTAGCAGAGTGAGTGCTGTTACAATGGACAATGCACCTCTCAAAATGATGATTTTTTTAAAGCCTGTTTAAAAAAATTGTCAGCTGATAAATGAGTATACTACAGGTCTGATTTTTATAGGAGCTAAGTCCCAAACATAAGTGGTTTACATAGTGCAGGGTGTGACAGATTCCCTTTAAAGAGACTATGTCACCAGGTTTTTACCACCTAATCTGAGAGCAGCATAAAGTAGAGACAGAAACCCCAATTTCATTGATGTACCACGTACTGGAATGCATCGTTTAGTTTGTATACAATTACTGTTTTATCAGCAGAAGATTATCATTAGAGGACAATTTATCCTGCTGCATGTAGTGCTCCATATTCTTGAGCTCTGTAAAATTTTACCCTATCACTAATTCTCAGCTTTCTGTGTGGCGCCCCTGAGGGTCCAATCACCACAGAAATACTGCACCTCATTCAGAGGTGTGGGACCCCATCCCTGATAAGGAGGAGGTCACAGACTATTGCATGTACACACACTTCTGATTTTCCAATTTAAAGTTTTATTGAGTTTATAATAAGAATACAATAGGAGAATATACATCCATGCTCTAACAAATGATTTAGATCGAAGGTCTAAGCGACACAACACAGTTGTAGACCTCCAGGCAGAATGTAAATTATTAATATAGTACATGGGAACATGCCGCCCACCTCCTTCCTTCCTCATTGCCGGTGGACGGAGGTAAGGAGATGTTCGTCGCTCCTGCGTTGTCACACATAGCGATGTGTGCTGCCGCAGGAATGAGGAACAACATCGCTACTGAACAGACAACGATTTTTCATAAATAAACGACCTCTCTGAGACAAACGATTTGTGCCTCTTTTGCGATCGTTTAAGGTCGCTCCAGCCTGTCACACGCTGCGATGTCGCTAACGATGCCGGATGTGCGTCACAAATACTGTGACCCCGGCGCTGTATTGTTAGCGATGTCGCAGCGTGTAAATGGCCCTTAAGGTCTTGTTCACACCACAATATCTTCGATCCCAGTACGATCTGACAAAATATCAGATTATACTTGGACCAATGTTATTCTACAGGGTTGAGCACATGGTGAAGATGGAGACATTTTTTTCTCCATCTTCTTATCCGAGAGAATCGGATCACACTATGAACACACTGTGATCAGAGTGTAATTTGCATAAACTATTATATCAGAGGAGAGAAAATATAGTCATCTGACCCTAGCCTAAGGCCGGCTTTGCACACTACGACATCGCAGGTGAGATGTCGGTGGGGTCAAATCGAAAGTGACGCACATCCGGCGTTACTTGCGATGTCGTAGTGTGTAAAACCTTTTTGATACGATGAATGAGCACAAAAGCGTCGCTATCGTATCATCGGTGTAGTCTTCGACATTTCCATAATGCCGGTGCAGCGACAGGTACGATGTTGTTCCTCGTTCCTGCGGCAGCACACATCGCTGTGTGTAAAGGAGCGAGGAACATCACCTTACCTGCATCCCGGCTGCTATGAGAAGGAAGGAGGTGGGCGGGATGTTTACATCCTGCTCATCTCTGCCCCTCCATTGCTATTGGCCGCCTGCCGTGTGACTTCGCTGTGACACCGCAAGGCCCGCCCCCTTAGGAAGGAGGCGGTTCGCCGGCCACAGCAAAGTCGCAGGACAGGTGAGTGCATGTGAAGCTGTCATAGCGATAATATTCTCTACGGCAGCTATCACAAGATATCGCACGTACGACGGGGGCGGGGACTATCACACTCGACATCGCAGCATCGGCATACAATGTCGTAATGTGCAAAGCCGGGGTAAGAGTAAAGGCCACTTTACACACAGAGATAAATCTTTGGCAGATCTGTGGTTGCAGTGAAATCATGGACATATTGTTCCATTTGTACACAGCCACAAACCTGGCACTGATTGTCCACAGTTTCACTGCAACCACAGATCTGCCACAGACTTATCTCTGTGTGTAAAGTGGCCTTTAAGCTGGAGTCACACTTGCGAGTGACTCGCACATAACCCGCCTGAGTCTCGCATCGTATCACCCGGCACGGCCTCCTACTTTCTGGACAGTAGTGGATAAGCTGCATAGAAATGCATGCGGCTGACTCGCTCCTGTCCAGAGAGCAGCAGGCCGTGCCGGGTGATGCGATGCGGGACTACTTCAGGTTACGTGCAAGTCACTCACAAGTGTGACTCCAACCTAAGTTCACATTTTCTTTTGCACATTACATTTGTCTTTTCTGTTTAGAGGAATACACATGCAAAATTAATTTGTTGTATTATTGATTATTATAGAGTTTGCCTGGGTTTCATTTAATGTCAGTTTTTAGAATGGCAGAAAAAGAGCAGCATACAAATTATTTTCTGCCATTCTAAAATCTCACATAAAACAGTATCCAGCCAGACCCATAAAAATCAATGGGGTCCTTCTTCCATTTGTCTGCATCAGTAATGTGACTGATCCATTTTACACATGAATTCCTTTTGCCTGATCCTCTAAATGAAAAAAAAAACAATAAATAAAAGAAAAAGTGAACATAGCCTAAGCCGTTCTGGGGAAAACGCTGAGTAAAATGAAAATAATCTCTTTCGCCACCAGGGGAAGCAATTTCCTTACTGGTTTATTACTGCCTTTAATGGCAGCAACAGGGAAACTGAATTTATTTTGATACTTGTATGAAAAGAAGGAGGTAATATGCAGCTGTCTTTTAGAAAAGCAAAATTTCAACCCCTACAAGAGTTCTAAACTTATTTAGCATCTGAATATTCTGTTTTAGGTATTATTTCATGCCCATGTTTCCCACCACTAAAATGTTCACAATCCTAAACTATATAATCTATTTATTTTATTATATAATAATGCATCTTAACTAGGGATGATTAAATACTTCGATTATTTTCCGAATACCTCGCCGCTATTCGACTATTCGCGAATATTCGATGCACAATGTAAGTCTATGGGAAACCCGAATAGCAACTATTCGGAACTATTCGGGCTTCCCATAGACTTAAGGCCGCTTTACACGCTGCGACATCGCTCAAGCGATCTCGTTGGGGTCACGAAATTTGTGACGTACATCCGGTCGCTTTAGCGATGTCTTTGCGTGTGACACCTATGAGCGATTTTGAATCGTCGCAAAAACGATAAAAATCGCTCATCGGTGACATGCCCCCCTAGTATTGAATATCGCTGCTTCTCGGTGTACGAAGCAGTTTGTCGCTCCTGTGGAAGCACACATCGCTATGTATGTGACACCGCAGAAACGAGGAACCTCACCTTACCTGCGGTCGCCCGCAATGAGGAAGAAAGAAGGTGGGCGGGATGTTACGTCCCGCTCATCTCCGCCCCTCCGCTTCTATTGGGCGGCGGTTCGGTGACGCTGCTGTGACGTCGCCGTGACGCTGAACGAACCGCCTCCCTTAGAAAGGAGGCGGTTTGCCGGTCACAGCAACATCGCAGAGCAGGTATGTGCGTGTGATGCTGTCGTAATGATAATGTTCGCTACGGCAGCGATCACACGATATCGCATGTACGATGGGGGCGGGTGCTTTCGCACTCGACATCGCTAGCAATTGCTAGCGATGTCGTAGCGTGTAAAGCGACCTTTACATTGCGCATCGAATAGTCGAATAGCGGCGAGGTATTCGGAAAATATTTGCGAAGACGAATAATTGAAGTATTCGATCATCCCTAATGTTAACCACTTTACCAATCGACCACCAGTAACATTAGATATTAACCAATAATCATACTGTAATTATGGACAATTAAGTAATATATTATCCCTTTGATCACCCAAGACAAACATATATACTAAAAAAAACCCAGAGCCACAGCCAATGACTTAAGGGGTACAACTGTGAGAAAAGAGCCAAAAGGAAAAAACCACTATGAAAAATAACTTTTAATGGATATATTAAAAAGTCAAATGACCAACCAACAAAACCCTATTAGTGAATATAGAGTGTGGGATAACACTAAAAATCATATGCATTAAAGGTATTACGGTAATCCATGATTTTATAAAAGGAGGAATAGGGAAACTAGCTCTAATAGGCCCTAACAGGTATCCCTACCTGGATGGAGGGTATGAGGCTCTAGCGCTCCCATTCACAGACATGAATCCCTAACCAATCCCTATTTTGTACCTTAGGCGGGCTTTGCACACTACGACATCGCAGGTGCGATGTCGGTGGGGTCAAATTGAAAATGACGTACTTCCGGCATCGCATGCGACATCGTAGTGTGTAAAGGCTCGATGATACGATTAACGAGGGCAAAAGCGTCGTAATCGTATCATCGGTGCAGCGTCGGCGTAATCCATGATTACGCTGACGCGACTGTCCGATGTTGTTCCTCGTTCCTGCGGCAGCACACATTGCTGTGTGTGAAGCCGCAGGAGCGAGGAACATCTCCTACCGGCGTCACTGCGGCTTCCGCAGGATATGCGGAAGGAAGGAGGTGGGCAGGATGTTTACATCCCGTTCATCTCCGCCCCTCCGCTCCTATTGGCCGCCTGCCGTGTGACGTTGCAGTGATGCCGCACGGCCCGCCCCCTTAATAAGGAGGCGGGTCGCCGGCCAGAGCGACGGTCGCAGGACAGGTGAGTCCATGTGAAGCTGCCGTAGCGATAATGTTCGCTACGGCAGGTATCACAAGGATATCGCTGCTACGACGGGGGCGGGGACTATCGCGTGCGACATCGCAGCATCGGCTTGCGATGTCGCAACATGCAAAGCCCGCCTTACACTTACCATCTAGTGAAAATAAAAAACAATATCATCCCTCAGGGACCTTTAGCTACTTTCTTCCGGGACATGGTATCTGCTACATAGGACTCCTGTCCCCTGATTAACCATGTGTACCCATCGGGGGAAACGCGTCGGGACTTTGATTTCTTTATTTCGGACCCTACCATTCTATTTAGATAAGTAAGCATTTGTCTAAATGATATTAATTGCAACTGTAATACCTGTAATACCTTTTCATTCTTGACTATTGGTTATTGGTTTTTATTTGCACTTATTAGTGAAGCATAGGATACAAAACAGGGATTTGTTAGGGATTCTCGTCAGTGAATGGGTGCACCACGAACCTAGGGCATCATACCCACCATTGTTATATAGGGATACCTTTTAGGACCTATCAGGGCTAGTTTTCCTCTTCCCCCTTTTATAAAATCATGGATTAATAATTTATTAATTTAATGTATATATTTTTTAGAGTTATCCCACATTCTACCTTCACTAATAGGATTTTAGTGGTTGGTCATCTGACTTTTTAATATATACATTAAAAATTATTTTTTATAGGTTTTGTTTTTCCTTTTGGTTCTTTTCAAACATACAGTATATTGAAAACCATGAACGAAAACCTCTGGGAGTTTTTGTGACCCATAGATATACACAAAAATATTATTATCAAAATACTCAGACTGTTTTATAAATTAATTAATTTTATTATCACAAAAATATAAAAAACAGTTCATTATATTACAAATACTGAGCAGATATTCAACCACCACATTTTAAATACATAAATCCAAAAATTGACACGACAAGGAGTGTGGACACTGTAAAAAGCTCAAAAATGGGAGGGGAGGCCAGAGAACGTGAGCATACACTGACCCAATCAATTAATGGGCAGAAGGATATATACGCATAATACCGTATCTGTAGCGCAGGATAGAGTGAAAATATGTAAAAATGGAGAGAACTCCAAGCTGTTCAGCTGAACAGGCACTAGGTGGCGCTCAAGCACAAATAACACACTAGTGTGCCCGTACGCTAAGCAATTTAATACCGCACAGTGCTCCAGACTTACCCATATCAGTATTGTGAAGCTCAGGCACCGGGTCCCCTCCCTCGCCCGACGTACGTTTCGAGGTGAATCTTCTTCGGGGGGCGTAAGTATATGTATATTAGGCATTTTACTAGGGTATACTAGTCAAACCGGGGTTCCTACCACTGCGAACGTACCCTTTTCTACCTTTTCTCTTGGCTCAACATATTCTGTGGTGTTGTGTATAACACAAGATAATTATTTTTTGTTTTACTTTGTCATGATCTCTATCTTGGATATGGCCAACCAGTGATTTTAATGTGGATTACAACCCAACAAGGGTTTTGCTAGCATGTTTCAATATTGTATCAAATTTGTTTCATGAGAAATTTTAGTCCTGACAGCTCCTGTGTTGGCACATCACCTGTGACATGTATGAAGTGACTGGCTGGCTGAATTATTTCTGTAGACAAAAGACTGGTGAGTCAGCTCACCATTAGGGAGATAAGGAAATCATTAGTCCAGGAGAGGCTCAGGGATCAGCCACAGCAGCGCCAAACAATGTAGACCTAGTAGAAAAATATCCAGCATATGCTCACTCCTAGATCCCATAAAACTTGACTTTGATTGATGCACTAAAATCTCCATGAAGAATACAGTGACAGCAATGGTCTGACACATTTCAGCAAGGGGCCTTATCATGGTTATGGCAGCTTGCTGAAACGCGTAGGACCGTTACTGTCACTATACTACTTATGGAGGTTTTTAAAAAGATCAATTAAAGACAAGTTTTATGGAATCTGGGACTGAGTTTTTAACGGAAGTCTGTGTCCGAGATTTGAGTTTGGTACTATTCATATGCTAATAAAGTTTGTTGAAAGGCTGCAGTGCAGCCAATCAACAAGCTTTTCGGCATGACGAAGATGCCTTTACACTGCTGTGAACAAAATAATGTAAGTTCCTCCCTATTTTTGATAACCAGAGCAGGTAAAGCAGACAGCTGCAATTTGTTAAGCAAGCATTGTTGACCTTAGGGAGATCAACATATCCACTGCGGAGACACCATCACGTGTTTCTCAACGCAGTGATTCTAGAGCAACGCCCCCTGGGAAGTATGCAAATAAGAAAGCCGCGGAGACACCATCACGTGTTTCTCAACGCTGCCAGGAAACTAGCCAGGTCTTTCACCGGGAAGGAACAACCACGGGAAGGGCAGTCTCCAGTCAAGGAGACCACCTATACCAAACATGGTATCCATCCACAGACAGCCGTTTCGGGGTATTTGCACCTCATCAGTGTGGAGTAGGAATCTGGCTAGTGGGGGCAATGCCTAGTAAAAGACTACTTAAGCAAGCATTGTTGACCTTAGGGAGATCAACATATCCACTGCGGAGACACCATCACGTGTTTCTCAACGCAGCGATTCTAGAGCAACGCCCCCTGGGAAGTATGCAAATAGGAAAGCCGCGAAGACACCATCCCGTGTTTCTCAACGCTGCCAGGAAACTAGCCAGGTCTTTCACCGGTAAGGAACAACCACGGGAAGGGCAGTCTCTAGTCAAGGAGACCACCTATACCAAACATGGTATCCATCCACAGACAGCCGATTCGGGGTATTTGCCCCTCATCAGTGTGGAGTAGGAATCTGGCTAGTGGGGGCAATGCCTAGTAAAAGACTACTTAAGCAAGCATTGTTGACCTTAGGGAGATCAATATATCCACTGCGGAGACACCATCACGTGTTTCTCAACGCAGTGATTCTAGAGCAACGCCCCCCTGGGAAGTATGCAAATAAGAAAGCCGCGGAGACACCATCACGTGTTTCTCAACGCTGCCAGAAAACTAGCCAGGTCTTTCACCGGGAAGGAACAACCACGGGAAGGGCAGTCTCCAGTCAAGGAGACCACCTATACCAAACATGGTATCCATCCACAGACAGACCTTTCGGGGTATTTGCCCCTCATCAGTGTGGAGTAGGAATCTGGCTAGTGGGGGCAATGCCTAGTAAAAGACTACTTAAGCAAGCATTGTTGACCTTAGGGAGATCAACATATCCACTGCGGAGACACCATCACGTGTTTCTCAACGCAGTGATTCTAGAGCAACGCCCCCTGGGAAGTATGCAAATAGGAAAGCCGCGGAAACACCATCACGTGTTTCTCAACGCTGCCAGGAAACTAGCCAGGTCTTTCACCGGGAAGAAACAACCACGGGAAGGGCAGTCTCCAGTCAAGGAGACCACCTATACCAAACATGGTATCCATCCACAGACAGTCGTTTCGGGGTATTTGCCCCTCATCAGTGTGGAGTAGGAATCTGGCTAGTGGAGGCAATGCCTAGTAAAAGACTACTTAAGCAAGCATTGTTGACCTTAGGGAGATCAACATATCCACTGCGGAGACACCATCACGTGTTTCTCAACGCAGTGATTCTAGAGCAACGCCCCCTGGGAAGTATGCAAATAAGCTGCGATTTGTAACCCTCAGCTGTCTGCTTTACCTTGGCTGGTTATCAAAAATAGAGGAAATCCCAAGTGGTTTTAATTATTTATTTAATAATTAAATTAAATAATTTAAAAAAAACATGTTGGGTCACCCTATTTCTGATAACTAGGCAAGGTAAAGCAGACAGCTTGGGGCTGGTATTACCATGGTTATTTTGCCCTTCCTAGACTAAAAATAACAGCTCACAGCTGCCTCAGACGTGGCAAATCCATTAGATGTGCCAATTTTGCCACTTTGCGATGGCAAACGGGTAATACTTTAGGTGTTGATGTCAGCTGTCAGTTCATAGCTGGCATCAA